>NC_134687.1:123288481-123588481 GCF_050947455.1 Rhinoderma darwinii
GAGTGGTATAAATAACACTAACTTTATTCAGCGGGTTGTTACGATTGCAACGGTACCAAATCTGTATAGATTTTGTATGTTTTACTACATTTACATTGCTTTTTTTTTCAAAATTATTTGTTTTTGTGTCCATATTTGAAGAGCCATAACTTTTTTATTGTTCCGCCGATGCAGTTGTATGAGGGCCTTTTTTTTGCAGGACGACTTGCAGTTTTTATTGGTACAATTTTGGAGTAGATGCGACTTTTTGATTACTTTTTATCTCATTTTTTTTAAAGTCAGGATTCACAGAAAACAGCAATTTTTCCATTTTTTTTTTATTTTATTTTTTATGGCGTTCACCGTGCGGGTTAAAGAATGTAATAGCTTTATAGTCAGGGTCGTTATGGACGCGGCGATACCAAATATATGTAACTTTTTTGATTTTTTTTAATAGTAAAGCAGTTTGTAGGGGGAATTTTTTTTTTTTTTTTTAATAGTAAAGCAGTTTGTAGGGGTAAATTTAGCAAAAAACTGTGGGGTCAAAATACCCTATACACCTCTATATAAATACCTTAAAGGACAGGTGTCCCGAAAAATATTTTTTTTATATCAAGTTGATTTTAGTGTTTTATTAAAATTCATTTTATTTATTTGTGTGTTTGTGTTTTATTTTTTCTAACTTTTATTTCACTGTGGGGACTGCCATTTATTTTTTCATCTCTGTATGTCTCGATTAACGACACATTCAGAGATGGAATACGGCACATACATCCCCATACAGAATGCGAACGGTAGCCGTTCGCATTCACTATGGTGTACGCCGTCTGCGTGGGAACGGCGCATGTGCCGCTCCCACACAGTCCAAATGGAAGGTCTTCGGCCGAGCGACATCCGGCGCCATTTTCTTGTGGTCCGGAAGCTGCGGCCGGACAGTAAGATGACTACTTCCGGTCGCGGCTTCCGGACATGTGATTAGAAGCAAGTACTAGGTGCGGAGCGAGCGGACGGACGGGAGGGAGCGGCGGCGGCAGGAGCAGGTAATTTATGTCTGTGTATGTTCGTGTTTTAGTGTGTGTTTACCACTGTATGTAAGCCTTCTACACTGTGTATTCGCTCAAAAAATAGCGGCACACAGTGTAGGAGGATTGAACATTCAAACCCCTCCTTTCTCCTGGCACTAGCCAGGATAAAGGAGTGGGGATTGTTTGAGGACGCTAGAGCGAGTGCGTCTTCTCAAATTTTGCAGCATAAAGCAATGTGGTTGCTTTACCACATGCCATTGCTGCAATTTTGGGAATTGCTCCCTCTAGTGACCAGCACAGGGAAATGTTATAAATTAGAGTCTAATTTATAATATTTCCCGACTTGTGAAAAAACTAAAAAAATTATAACAATGTCTAATCATGTATATACTAACTGTTTAACTAAAAAAAAAAATAATTCTAGCGACACATTCCCTTTAAGGGGTCTAGTTTTCTAAATGGTGTCGTTTATGGGGAGTTTCTTTTCTGTCAGCTCAAAGCCTCTCCAAATGTGCAGTGGGGCCTAAAACATTTTCAAGCAAAATGTGTCCTGAAAGCCTCCAGATGCTCCCTTCCTTTTGGGCCCTGCTGAGTGTCCAGGCAGCGCATTAGGGCCACGATGGAGGTATTTTTTAACACAGGAGAAACAGGGTGATATATTTTGGGGTGTGTTTCTTCATTCTCAAGTTCGCTTTACAAAGGAATCGGTCTTTAAAATGACACATTTGTGAAAAAAATTATATTTATTTACTCCTGCTTTGCGTGAATTCTTACAAAAAAAAACGGTGGTCAAAATAATTACAACACTCCTTAACCTCTTCCTGCCCTGCTCTGCAATAGTACGTCCTGCAGAGGGGTTAGTTCCCGCATCAGGACGTACAGTTGCGGAGTAGTTCCTGGCAGGGGCGTAACTAGGAAAGACTGGGCCCCATAGCAAACTTTTGACTGGGGCCTCCCCTCCCCTGGGTGTCACACAACCCCCCCTTGTAGATAGTGCCTTTTTTACAGCCCCCTCTGTAGATAACGCCATACAGCCCCCTCTGTAGATAACGCCATACAGCCCCCTCTGTAGATAACGTCATACAGCCCCCTTTGTAGATATCTACAGAGGGGGCTGTATGGCGTTCTCTACAGTGGGGGCTGTATGGCACTCTCTACAGGGGGGCTGTATGGCGCTCTCTACAGGGGGGCTGTATGGCGCTCTCTACAGGGCGGGCTTATGGCGTTCTCTACAGGGGGGCTGTATTTGCTTCTGAGGCCGATGCTTCATTCCATTATCGCACTAGGGCCTCATGTGGGATATTTCTAAAAACTGCAGAATCCAGGCAATAAATATTGAGTTGCATTTCTCTGGTAAAACCTTCTGTGTTACAAAAATAAATGTATTAGAAATGAATTTCGGCAAAAAAAAATTTAATTTGTACATTTCACCTCTACTTTGTTTTAATTCCTGTGAAATGCCTAAAGGGTTAAAACACTTTGTGAATGCTGATACCTTGAGGGGTGCAGTTTTCAAAATGGGGTGACTTCTGGGGATTTTCTAATATATAAGGCCCTCAAAGCCACCTCAGAACTGAACTGGTCCCTGAAAATATAGGCTTTTGAAATTTTCGTTAAAATATGAGAAATTGCTGTTAGAGTTCTAAGCCTTGTAACGTCCTAGAAAAATAAAAGGACGTTCAAAAAACGATGCAAACATAAAGTACACATACCGGAAATGTTAACTAGTAACTATTTTGTGTGGTATTACTATCTGTTTTACAAGCAGATACGTTTAAATTTAGAAAAATGCTAATTTTTTCACATTTTTTCTAAATTGCGGTGTTTTTCAGAAATAAATACCAAAATTATCGACAAAATTTTTTCACTAACAAAGTACAACATGTCACGACAAAACAATCTCAGAATCGCTTGGATAGGTAAAAGCATTCCAAGTTTATTACCACATAAAGTAACACGTCAGATTTGAAAAAAAATCGGCTGGGTCCTGAAGGCCAAAACAGGCTGGGTCCTGAAGGGGTTAATAGCTATGCTACGCTTAATAGCTACGCTGTTTCCGTAAGTCCCATAGAACTTAATGGTAGTTACGGAAACCGTTACGAAAGCAGAGTAGCATGCGAGCTACACTGCCTTCACTACTACGGGAGGTACGGAAACAGCGTAGCTCAGCGTACTACTCTGTTTCCGTAATTCATGGTCGGGAATCACAAGCTTCAGCCACAACACAGAGAAGTAGAACGGGGTTTAGGGGGCCGCTTTCTAGAGATAGGTGCGACCTGCATCTATCTGAGATTTATGACACATCCTGTGGATATGTCATAAATGTCTCTGATGGGAAAACCACTTTAACCAGTTAGTGACCGCCCATTAGTATTTTTACGGCGGCCACTGTTTCTTCATTCCCATGTTTGCTTTACATAGAAATCGTTTTTTAAAATGACACATTTGTGAAAAAAATTATATTCTTATTTCCACGCCTGCTTTGCATGAAAAAATAAAATAAAAATCAGTTATCCAAAAATATCTGATCTACTTTCCTTGTACTTTTAAAAACATCAGGTCACTCTCTAGAAGAGGAATGTGTAACTACATGTTGGGAAAGGGATCGTCCTTGGAGCTGCTATATAGAAGTCACGTGCCAAGAAAAGCTAAAATGTTTTGGCCCTCATCCAGTACATAGTTTCCAAAAGCACATCAACACTCACCATGCTATGTACAGGAGACACATGGAAATTTCTCCCACTTGTAAACACTGAATTCACTTCAATATCTATGTCCCTACTAGGGTTGAAAGCACAGAATGACTGTGCTTTAGGAAGACCCACTGACCTGAAAAACAAAAGTAGAAGAATTATTAAAATTTAGCAATTCCATTTAACCGGTAAATATTTTTGGTGCAGTTGTTAATACATTTTCAGATAAGAATATAAAAAGACACTGTCAGACACCATCAAGAAAAGGGAATAGACTAAAGCCTTGGTGCACATTATAAACTTCTATAACTAGAGTCTCATAAGTAGGAATAGTACTATAAAGCAGTGTAGAAAAGGCAAAATCAGCTTTATAACTGCCCAAGTTTTCTGTGCCACAGCCACAATACAGACGGCCATCATTGTAATATTCAGCAGACTATGGTTGTGACGATACTAGAATTTGGACTTCGATACCGATACTTTGTGTAGTATTGCGATTCTCGATAACAAAACGATACTTTGCCAACAATTAAAAAAAACAAAACACAAAAATAACCCACAAAAATAAAGTCCTTCCATTTTCTGATGTGAGGTACATGGTGTTATAAATTTTTTACCTCCATGTGCATCACATTAATAGTAATTAACCCCATCATGTACCTCACAGTCATAATGGGCAACATTGGGTTAACGTGTGAGGTACATGATGATGTTAATGACTATTAATGTGAGGCATAAGGAGGTACTAAATTCATAACACCACATGCCTCACACTAATAAGTGACCCCATTACTTCCCTTGAATAATGGCAACACTGTGGTTATCCCCTTAGGGACACGGACAATTTTGGCCTTGAGGACAGTACAATTTTATTTTCCTCTTTGCATCCTGCATTCATAACTTACACCTCGTATGGTCAGACAGCCCTGGGGTCCTTCAATAGACCCTTGCCTGTCTGTCCATATATGGTATGTCCTTCGATCGTGTCACAAGGATTTCCTGTGATGCAATCAAAGGGAGGTCCCCCCTTCTCATTTTCCCCTTGAATGTAGCAGTCAGCTTTGATCGCGGAGACCAGAGAACTGAGGCTGTATATTACAAGCATTGCCCTGCTCCGGATCGTGCGGGCACACTTGGTATGCCCGTGCGATCAGCATGATGTAAAGAGGCCGGCGCTGCACTAATAAGTGGCAGGCACTGAATACCGAAAACATGGAGGCGCTTTGAAGTGCGTGCGCCACGTTCTCTGGTTTCAGGGCCATCGCCGCCACTTATTAAATCAGCGCCGGCCGCATCACATGATGCCAGTCACTACATTCGTGTGTTACAATACTAAACTATGCAGCCGCATTGCGAAGTATCAAAATACATGAATTCAGGGTATTCAACCGTTTAAGGGTGCACGGCATCGAAATAGTATCAATATTTTGATGCATCCTGCAACCCCACAGCAGACAGACTGACAGTGCAATTGAGGTCCTGCGCTGTATTTGATTGTTCCCCACGGACAAAAGGGTTCGATTTTGGCAACATAAGGCCACGTTTGCATGTACAGAATTTGATGAGAATGTAGGCGCGTACTCCGAACCTGAATCCTATTCAAATCCGCTCACATTCTGCATCTAATGCAGAATTGACACCCCATTCACATACAGTAAAAAAAATTAAAAATATATCAGTGTCAAAATAATGACCACGGCGTGGATTTCCAAATCTGCAGTACGCTTATTTGTTTGCGCTGAAACCCGCAGATAAGAACCAGTGAATTACAATGAGGCTAGCACATCCACGATCGAGATCAGTGTCAGCCTCAGATTTCTGCAGTGGATTCTTTTAAAAATCCAAGTTGGAATTTGTCATAGGCAAATCCAGAATATTTGTATTTACAACTTGAAAAACTCCAAGTGTAGGTTTACCTTTGGCTGTCCAAAGGTGATCTTATGATTTAAGGCACAAACCCATACCACAAGGGCTACCTTGTGTTGGACCACATCAGGAGCCAATTTGACTTTTTAGCTGCTCAGCAATACATACTTTCATAGACCGCAACAGAAAGCAGGCCATCTACTAGCCGTTATACTGTATGTTGGTAAGCTGTTTTTACAGTGCAACTAGCGGAGTGCACCCAGTGTTTGTGTGTGTATGTATGTATAATACAAATACACTATATGGACAAAGGTATTGGGACACACCTCTTAATCATTGAATTAGGTGTTTCATTCAGTCCCATTGGCACAGATTTATAAAATCAAGAAGCTAGCCATGCAGTCTGCCTTTACAAACATTTGTGAAAAAACGAGTCGTTCTAAAGAGCTCAATGAATTCCAGCGTGGTCCTGTAATAGGATGGCACCATTGCAACAAGTCAGTTCGCAAAATTCCTTCCCTCCTAGGTATTCCACGATCAACTGAGTTATTGCAAAGTGGAAGTGTTTAGGAACCACAGCAACTTAGTCACAAAGTTACAGTGCGGTGTCATCGAACGCTGAGGCGCATAGTGCATAAAAGTCGCCATTGCTCTGCTGACTCAATAACTGCAGAGTTCCAAAACTCCTCTGGCATTAATGCCCGCACAAAAACTGTGCCCCGGGAGCTTCATTGCATGGGTTTCCATGTCTGAGTAGCTACATGCAGGCCTTACATCACCAAGCACAATGCCAGGTGTCAGAGAGTGGTGTAAAGCATGTCGCCACTGGACTCTGGAGCAGTGGAAACAAGTTCTGTGTAGTGACACATTACGCTGCTCTACCTGGTGGTCTGATGGACGAATCTGGGTTTCCAGGAGGATGTTACCAGCCTGACTGCATTGTGCCAACTGTACAGTTTGGTGGAGGAGGGATAATGATATTGTTTTTTTTATCAGGGGTTTGCCAAAAACCCTTAGAGGGAAATCTTAATGCTTCAGCATACCAAGACATTTTGGATAGTTGTTAGCTTCCAACTTTGTGGGAACAGTTTAGGAAAGCCCTTTTCTTTTTCAGCATGAAGTGTCACAGTGCACAAAGCAAGGTCCATACAGATGTGATTGGGTGAGTTTGGTGTAGAAGAACGTGGCTGGCCGCACGGAGCCCTGACCTCAACCCCACCGAACAGAACTAGAACAGAGATTGTGAGCCAGGCCTTCTCATCCAACATCAGTGTCAGAACGCACAAATGCTCTTTCTGAATAAATTGGCAAAAATTCCCCCACACACTCCAAAATCTTGTAAAAAGCCTTCCCAGTGGAGTGAAAGCTATATTTGCTGCAAAGGGGAACCAACCCCATATTAATGCCTATGGATTTAGAATGGGAAGTAATAAAAGCTCCTGGAGGTGTAATGTATACGTAGACAAAAAACGATTATGACCCTGGGCAGTCAGCAGGTACAATATATATATAGACAATAGGAGGAATGCCTGCAG
The DNA here is from genome assembly GCF_050947455.1 of Rhinoderma darwinii. Classification (NCBI taxonomy): domain Eukaryota; kingdom Metazoa; phylum Chordata; class Amphibia; order Anura; family Rhinodermatidae; genus Rhinoderma; species Rhinoderma darwinii. The sequence continues at coordinate 123,295,580 of NC_134687.1, forward strand.
GCAAACAGAACCCTTTTTCCTGACTACCCAAATATTCATAGAAATAAACTAGCAAATTTTTTAATGATTAGCCCCGTGTACCCCTGAGGACGCTACTAGGTAGCGAAACATGTCGGGGGGGCTTTAACTGTTTTTAATACCTGTCCTAGCCGAATTTATTGTCTGACTCATTGAAGTGTGGTTTTTTTGCCTCGCAAACTGACTTGGTGTTATCAGTCAGTACTCACTCTGACCGTTTGAATGCCGTGCCGAGCTCTTCTAGCTGGCTACTTTCGCTTTCACTTCGGCTTATGACAGTGATAATTTTAAACCAACATATATGTGGTCTGTTAATTGCTATACGTAGCCTAATAAAAATTTGCTAGTTTATTTCTATGAATATTTGGGTAGTCAGGAAAAAGGGTTCTGTTTGCCTGCAGGCATTCCTCCTATTGTCTTAATGTATACGTAGGGCTCGGCAATTAAATTGGAAAAAATTCAGCGCAAATAACAGAGGTCAACTTGCGCATTTCAGTTTGTTCATTTACTTTTCCCGGTTTCAACTGTATCCATGTCCTCAGGACGCAGATACAATTGAAACCTATAGTAGAGCAGGGGAACGTCAGTCCCCTTTTCTACTATTCACTGTATAATGCTGGCTGCTCAAGGCTCAGTGCAGACAGGCACGGTGACATCACTTCGTCGCGCCTGTCTGTGCTGAGCCGTGAGTAGCTCAGCACGCGTGTATTCAGAGTCCGCTACACTTCTGCCATATACCGTTTCAGGCAGCTTATTGGTCCACAGTCTCCTCAATGCCCGGCCCATTTATTTCTTGTTTAGCCTCAATGTCCACCCCAGTGGTATATATACACAAGGATAGTGGGGGTTATATACAGGGATGATAGGGTTCCCTGTATATTACCCCCATCATCCCTGTATTTAACCCCCATCAACCCTATATACGGGGATGATGGGAGTTTTATACAGGAATGATGAAGGTAATTTACAGGAATGATGAAGGTAATTTACAGGAATGATAATGGTAATATACAGGAATGATAAAGGGAATATAAAAGGGATGATGGGGATAATATATACAGGGATGATCGGGATTATATACATATACATATGATTTACAACCAACATATATGTATTAACCCCTGAGGGAGGTTGGTGTAAGCATTGCGTTGATACTTTAAACCCTTCCCGCAGCAGCCACTTTTGGACTTACTGACAAAGCCCCATTTTTCTAATCTGATGTGTCACTTTATGTGGCAATAATTTTCGAATACTTTCAGCTGTCCTAGCGATTTTAAATTTGTTTTCTCGTGACAACTTGTACTTTATGTCAGGGGTAACATTTGGTTGATAAATTCATTGCTTATTTGTGAAATACACCAAAATTTCAAGAAAATTTTCATTAGCATTTTTATAAATTTAAATGTATCTGCTTGTAAGACATATAGTAATAATACACAAAATAGTTACTAATTAAAATTTCCCATATGTCTGCATTATGTTGCCATCGTTTTTTGAACATCCTTTTATTTATCTAGGACGTTACATGGCTTATAAGTTTAGCAGAAATTTCTTACATTTTCAAGAAAATGTCAAAAAGCCTATTTTTATAGGGTCCAGTCCAGATCTAAAGTAGCTTTGAGGGACCTATATTTTGGGAAACCCCCATAAATCACACCATTTTAAAAACAGCACCCCTCAAAGTATTTAAAACAGCATTTAGAACGTTTTTTTTAACCCTTTAGGTGTTTCACAGGAATTAAAGCAAAGTAGAAGTGAAACTTACAAACTTCATTTATTTTGCAGAAATTAAATTTTAATCCATTTTTTTCTGTAACACAGCAAGTGTTAACAGAAAAAAAACAACTCAGTATTTATTGCCCAGATTCTGCAGTTTTTAGAAATATCCCACATGTGGGCCTAGTGTGCTACTGGGCTCAAACACTGGTCTCAGAAGCAAAGAAGCAGCTAGTGGATTTTGGGGCCTTCTTTTTATTAGAAAAGACTCCCCTTTTTATAAACTACACCCACAAGGAATTCATCTAGAGGCGTAGTGAGCATTTTAGCCCCACAGGTGCTTCATAAATTTTATTAGAATTGGGCAGTGAAAATAAAAAAATGAATACATTTTTGCAATAAGATGTAGCTTTAGGGCAAAATTTTTCACTTTTTCAACAAATAAAGGAGAAAAAGCACCCCAACAGTTGTAAAGCAACTTCTCCAGAGTAGTGAAATACCCCATATGTGGTCATAAACTTCTGTTTGGGCACACAGTAGGGCTCAGAATGAAAGGAGCAGATTTTGCTGGATTGGTTTCTCTGCACCATGTCGCTTTTGCAAAGCCCCTAAGGTACCAGTACAGTAGAAACTTTCCACAAATGACTTTATTTTTCAAACTACACCCCTTGAGGAATTCCTCTAGGGGTGTAGTGAGCATTTTGACCCCACAGGTGTTTCCTAAATTTTATTAGAATTGGGCAGTGAAAATAAAAAAATCACATTTTTTTTCCTATAAGATGTAGCTTTAGCTCAAAATTTTTCATTTTCTCAACAAATAAAGGAGAAAAGTCACCCCAACATTTGTAAAGCATACATATGTGGTCATAAACTGTGTATTGGATATACAGCAGGGCTCAGAAGGGTAGTCGTGCCTTTTGGCCCGCATATTTTGCTGGATTGATTCTTGGGTGCCATGTTGCATTTACAGAGCCCCTGAGGTACCAGTACAGTGAAAACACCTGAAGGGTGACTCAATTTGATAAACTACACCCCTTGAAGAATTAATCTAGGGGTATAGGAGGAATCTAACCCCAAAGGTTACTGCTGAATTTATTAGAATTGGGACGTGAAAATAAAAAAAAGATTTATTTTTTTCCAATAAGATGTAGTTCTAGCTCAAAAGTTTATTTTCACAAAGACAATAGGAAAAAAAGCACCTCAATGTTTGTAAAGAATTTTCTCCTGAGTACAGCAATACCCCATATGTGATTGTAAACTGCTGTTTGGGCACACAACAGGACTCAGAAGGGAAGGAGTGCCATTTGGCTTTTTGAGCGCATGTTTTGCCGAATTGTTTTTGTGGGAGAAAATTATTGCATTTGCAGGACTTCCTGAGGTACCAGTACAGTAGAAATTCCCCAGATGTGACCCTAATTTCGAGATTTTTACCCCTAAGGAACTAAATTAGGGGTGTAGTGAGAATTTTGACCCCCACAGGTATTTTATAATTGTATTAGAATTGGGCCGTGAAAATGTCTACATTTTTCTTAATAATATGTCGTTTTAGCTCAACATTTTTCATTTTTACAAGGAATACAGGAGAAAAGGCATGCCAAAATTTGTTACGCAATTTCTCCTGAGTAAGGTAATATCCCATATGTGGTCGTAATCTGCTATTTGGACACACAAAGGCTCTAAAAGGGAAGAAGCACAATTTGGTTTTTGGAGTGGATATTTTACAAGAATAGTTTTCGGACACCATGTTGCATTGAGCCGAGTTACCGCTGAAAAATGACTCCATTTTGGAAACTACATCTCTCAAGGAATTCATCTAGAGGTGTAGTGAGCATTTGAACTTCACAGGTGTTTTGCAAAAATTAGTACACAATAGATGTTGCAGATTGAAAATTGCCGCTTTTTCACAGATATGCCATTTCAGTGACCAATATGTAGTGTCCTACTTGTGCCACCGGATAGACACTGCCAAGCTCAGAAGAACTTCCCTTGGAGCACAGAGTTTGCTTAGTAGTAGTTTTGTTTGGGGTTTTACTGGTATTTCAGCTTATAATATGTAAGCTGGGCGGAGTACATCAGGGCAAATAGGGCGATGTAATAATCAGGTAAACAAATAATAAAATTAATAAACCATGGATTGGTGTGTTACGGTCTGAACCAATCCTTTATGCAAGAGCCAGGTTTTTTGGGGCAGGTGTCGCACTGATAAGTGGTGTCCTTTCTTATATCCATTTTGGAACACACACTGCACTTTTTTTTTTTTTTTTAACCTTTAACCTTCCCTTGTTTGGAGTACTTCGCTCAGAAAGTGTTGCCCTGCTACAATAAGTCAGCCTCGCTTCCACTGGAGAGGATGAAGTTTTGGGGCAGACGTGCTTGGGCCCTTGGAATGTTCCTAACTGACCTGCACATCGGGATAGCAAGTAAGTCTTATACAATGCCATATGCACGGCCAGCTTTATGTACCATGGGACGCGGCTATGTGGTAAATCTGGGGTATTGTACAAAATATCTGTGCAATTTTTTAATAACTTCTTATTCCATTTTGTCGGACATGAGGAAACCAAAAAAGAGCAATTCTAGCACTGCTTTTTTTATTACTTTCTTAGGCCTCATGCACACGACCGTAAAAACACCCGTTATTACGGGTCGTAATTACGACCCGAAATAACGGGCCCATAGACTTCTGTTGGCCACGGGTACTTTCCCGTTTTCTCACGGGAAGGTGCCCGTGCCGTTAAAAAGATAGAACATGTTCTATTTTTTTATTTTACGGGCCGTGCTACTATACTTTATAATGGGAGCACGGCTCTGAAAAACGGCCGGCTGCCCGTGCTCGTAATTACGAGCACGGTCGTGTGCATGGGGCCTTACAGTGTTCATCATGCAGTATAAACAACATGTTAACTTTATTCTGTGGTTCGATACGATGACAAGTGATACCAAATTTTATCGTTTTCCTCACGTTTTACTACTTTCCCACAAAACAAATACTTTCGTCTAAAAAAAAAAAAAAAATATCCTAATTAAGTGTCGCCATTTTCTGAGCCCCATAACTTTCATTTTTCAGTTGATTGAGCTGTGTGGGGCTTGTTTTTTTGCATGACGGACTGTAGTTTTTATTGGTGCGATTTTATTCCAATTTTTTTTTTTTGACAAGGTGACCAAAAAAGAAATTCTGTCATTGTTTTTTTTATTTTTTTAAGGTGTTCACCGTGCGGTACAAAAGAAGATTTTTTTTTATAGCTCAGGCCGTTACGAACGCGGTGATACCAAATATGTATGCTTTGGGTTTTATCCAATTATAAAGCAGGGAAACGGCGCGATTCTTGTTTTTATTACTTACATTTTTTTTATTTATTTATCTAAAACATATTTTTTTTTTCTTTACACTTACTAGGGGACTTGAAGGCCAGATCTACCGATCCCCTGTACAATACACTGGACTACTTGCATTTTGTAACTGTCATTTTTCAACTGACAGAAGGGCTGGGCAATAAATCGAAAAATAAATCGAAATCGAAGTCCAGCACAATCAACGTCATCTTACAAATTTCGTTTTTTTTCCCCGATTTTAAACTATCCGCATCTTCATGACGCAGCTACAGTTGTATCCAATGGTAGAGGACAGTTATGTGCATTATACAGTGTGGAGGCAGCTATAGGGGCAGTGTCAGCAGATATATTATACACAGTAGTATACAGCAGGCTTGAAATAAATATGAAACATAGCATGCAAATAGGGGGCACGGAATGTAAAATGGGTGTGGCCTAAATAATCGTAATAGAGGTTACATGTTCAATTAATCGTGATTTTGAGTTAGGTCATAATTGCACAGTTAGCCTATTAGGTCTTACCTTGGGGGACGATGGCGCTATCGAACGTGGTATCTAAGGGGTTATACGGCAGAGATCGGAGATCACTCCAATCACCGCGGGATGTCAGCTGTACATAAAGCAGACACCCGCTGCAGATGGTTGCAGGCACAGCTCCTGTGCCAGCTTCATCTTCAGGACGTGACCGTATGCCCATTTGCGCTAAGCTATGATTAACATGGATGTACAGTCATGCCCAATCATGAAAAAGGAGTTAATAATTGTAGAGATCTTTATTTTCTATTCCTGTGAATTAATTCATGGATGCTGATTTGTGATATAGTTACACTGGTATTTTTAGTGCACGCTCTCTGTGAATAGTCTGGCTCATCGTTTTGAAATCATGGGTTCCTATTAAATTTTTAACCCTTTTGTCGCGCGTCGGGTGTTGGCGTCCTCCCAGTGTCAGACTATGACTTTAGGTATGTTTGTTTGTTACCTCTCACAGGTGCTTGTGCCATTTTATATAGGTGTGTTGTTACTTTGGCTCTTCAGATGTTGGGCTGCATAGACTCTAGGTTTGCATTGACTCCCAATAGTTCAGCAGTTTATGGCCATATGCTGTGCTTCCTGCGTTTCTTAGCACTTTACACATTACTGTGATTGTTACAGGCATTAATTATTTTGCTACACATTTTATGCAGTTTGGTTATCTCTCCTGGTTTCCAATCTTCACATGCGCCTGTATTTTTGCCATTTATGTATGATCATGCTTTTTACACATGCTTCCTGGTCTGGCACAAGTGGACGCCTTCTATTCATTGTGTGACTCATCTTTTTTTATTCTGTTTTGTCTATCGTAAATAAAATATATTTTTATACTCCATACCTTTGTGCTTGAATTGATCATTTCTTTATTTGTAGGTCTCTCTGGAATTCTATTTAGTTTGCGGTCGTTTACATGATCACTGTTAGTGTGCTCACAACACGATTATACTTCACCTAGGAGACGTGTACAACGTCTTCATAGTGATGGAAATGGTCCCATACGCTCAATAGAATTTCCATTGTCTGATTATGGTTGCTTCAGTACACAGATGGCAGAGATGGTCTTGGCGCATGCGCAGTTTCGCTGATGTGCGCGGTGGCGCATGCACAGTGACAAACTATACGTAGTGTGCGCATGCACACTGGTTAACGGAACATGCCGACGCACCGGTGTTAATGTCAGTATGGTTCTGTCCTGGCTTCCTATGAAGGCATCTATATTAGTCCTATGGCACTATGTTTTTTATATAATTACTATTGTATCTTGATTGTTGTATTAGAAACACGTCTGAACAGGAGAGGGATGATAATGGTCACATTGTTTGGCCAAGTGAATAGCAATCACACTATATATACTTGCACATTTTGTATGCTTGTTAAAGACTCCTGTGTGGGTCGAAACGTCACTGTATTTTGGGGTGTGTTTATAAACACTGAAAACTTTTTTGCAAATTGGTGGTCAAGTTTTTACAGAGAGTTATATACAGGGACCCCCATCATCCCTGTATGCACCAGCCCGCCATCATTCCTGTATATAACCCCCTTTGTCCCTGTATATAATCCCCATCATCCCTGTATATACTAGTCAGCCATCATCCCTATATATAATCCCAATCAGTGTATATACCTTTGAGGCGGGCACTGTCTGCCCGACTTGATGCTTGGGCATTGAAACTAAACAAGAAGTAAATAGGGTGGGAATTGAGGACTCCGTGGACCAATAGGATGACTGAAACGACAGTATATGCCAGTAGTGCAGCAGAACTTGAAAATATGCGCCGAGCCACACAGACTGGAAGAGGAGAGGGATATCCATCACTCGTTGTTGGAACGGGGTTAGGGGAGTATGTATTTTATTATTTTTATTAGGCACTATTGGGGCATTCTACTGTGTGGGGACAGCTATAGGGACATTATACTGTGTGAGTGCAGCTATTGGGACATTATACTGTGTGGGAGCAGTGTCAAGGGGTATAATATATACAGTAGTATACAGCAGGCTCAGGGGATCTATATTAATTAAATGGCGTAGCATGCAAAAAGGGATGTGGCCTAAATATAGTTTATAATCGTAATCGAGGTTACATTTTCAATTAATCGTATTCAATCAATATATACACACACACACGATGTGTGTGTATGTAACAATTTTAAATCTCAGGAGCCTGTAGTGCTAGATTGTCTGGTGAATTAGACTAGCAGGTCATAGCATAAGGTCTTTCCGCTTTTCCCTCCCTGCCAGTGCCCAATTAACATATCAACACACATAATTTACTTATGAATACATACTGTTCATTGCAGGAACTCATCGGCCAGAAGGAAATGCAATGCGGCCCCTTTATTCTCAGGATTGTGGGTGTCCCGGCAGTCCGCTTCCCTCTGAATTCATCTAAAACGGCGGTCAGATTCTCAGACTACTCTATGCGCACTGTTCTGTGGTTGTCTGATACACTCCCCCCTGCTCTCAGATGAACCAGTGCAGATGACGTGCAAGACACCTGCAGAAGAAGACACAGGATGGCCACAGTGCGGACATCATCGGCGCTGGTCCATCCGAGACATGGGGTAAGTGTCGCAGACGATCGAACAACAGTGTGCATAGTGTAGTCTGAGAAGCCGTTTTAAATGAATGCAGCGGGGACTGGGAATTGGTGGACCCAAGACAAAACTTTAATAAAGAAGGAACAAGGTGCTTTAACTATACATTCCCTAGATTATGTAATATTTTTACAGCTTGAAGTAGTAGCGGGGCAGTACTCAAATAACAGGTAGCTTGGCGCCTTAATAAATTGTCCTGTAATTATTAGACCCCTCATGACCAAAGAATTTGCAATCTACCACTAAGAGTTATTAATGTGAACAGTTTCTTAAGATTATCAAAACTAGTATTACAGTATAAGGAGTGATCAGAGGGGGTCATAGATATTTCCTTCCCAAACGTTTTCAGATTAACGCCAACAATTTATCGATGAGCCATTTGGTTATTCGCGCAGTGCAATCTCAAGACATATTAAAAGACTTTACAATAAATAGACTTGTTCTACCTGTATAAACGTTTAAAATAATTCTTTAATGATAATTTATTAAAATATAGTAGGGCACAAAGTGCCAAAAGATCCAAATACAGGCGTTGGCAGCCAGATCAAGAATGCACAGTAAGAGGAGTGTGAAATGGACAATCAACATGCACTGATTGAACAGTGCCTGACAAGTCTGATGTAGTTTTCAACACCTCTTAAGATGTGCTGGCAAATATTGGTAGGATCTGATTGCCACAGATTACAGGCACACTTCCCTACGCGTTTCTGCACCACATTAGGGGAGCGTCCTCAGGGGTATGAATTGCCTGATATCACTCGTATTAGTTCACGAGATGCCGGTCAGCTGATATTCAGCTGTTCAAGTAGTATAACGGCGCATACGAGACACTGATGTCGGTCTAGCGCGCGCCGGAGAAACAAGGAAGCTTTAAAGCCCTGGCCCCACCTCCCAGGCATTGCGTAGCAAAGTGCCGATCCAATGGGAGAGTAAGACGTCGACCAGCGACGCCCACCCACAGGTCGGCTCCCTAGTAACCACGCAGCCAATGGAACAGATGCAACAAGCATCTATGGTAACAGGGGGGAGCTACAGGCGGCCGAGCATACAATGCCGATAGCAAAAATGAAAACAAGCGCCATGTGAATGACAGGGCGATCGGGGAGACACATAACCAACCAAACCACAGTGCAAAAATGTAGCGAAGATGGCCATCGAACATGAAGAGCAATGATTAAGTAAAGGAAACTGACAACTAAGACACCAGACCATGCACGAAAGTTAAACAGTGGAGACTAAGTGTCAGTAATTGGCAGGAGTAGTAGAAATAGATAACTAATGTCAGTGATTACCAGGAGTAGGAAGAGTAAGACAAACGGACCAGTGGATTTTCAGGATGCAAACCATCAAACCACTGGGCCTCAATGATTCTATCTCATATCTTCCTTTCTTATAAGAAGGTCAGCTGTTTCTAGTCCGTTTGTCTTACTCTTCCTACTCCTGGTAATCACTGACATTAGTTATCTATTTCTACTACTCCTGCCAATTACTGACACTTAGTCTCCACTGTTTAACTTTCGTGCATGGTCTGGTGTCTTAGTTGTCAGTTTCCTTTACTTAATCATTGCTCTTCATGTTCGATGGCCATCTTCGCTACATTTTTGCACTGTGGTTTGGTTGGTTATGTGTCTCCCCGATCGCCCTGTCATTCACATGGCGCTTGTTTTCATTTTTGCTATCGGCATTGTATGCTCGGCCGCCTGTAGCTCCCCCCTGTTACCATAGATGCTTGTTGCATCTGTTCCATTGGCTGCGTGGTTACTAGGGAGCCGACCTGTGGGTGGGCGTCGCTGGTCGACGTCTTACTCTCCCATTGGATCGGCACTTTGCTACGCAATGCCTGGGAGGTGGGGCCAGGGCTTTAAAGCTTCCTTGTTTCTCCGGCGCGCGCTAGACCGACATCAGTGTCTCGTATGCGCCGTTATACTACTTGAACAGCTGAATATCAGCTGACCGGCATCTCGTGAACTAATACGAGTGATATCAGGCAATTCATACCCCTGAGGACGCTCCCCTAATGTGGTGCAGAAACGCGTAGGGAAGTGTGCCTGTAATCTGTGGCAATCAGATCCTACCAATATTTGCCAGCACATCTTAAGAGGTGTTGAAAACTACATCAGACTTGTCAGGCACTGTTCAATCAGTGCATGTTGATTGTCCATTTCACACTCCTCTTACTGTGCATTCTTGATCTGGCTGCCAACGCCTGTATTTGGATCTTTTGGCACTTTGTGCCCTACTATATTTTAATAAATTATCATTAAAGAATTATTTTAAACGTTTATACAGGTAGAACAAGTGTATTTCAATAAATTTAAACGTATACCTATTTATCACTGATTTTGGACCAATTTTTACAATAAATAGCAACAATAAACACTTCTAGTAGCATGCCAAACTCATACTCACTGGGCTCCAAAATCCAGAACAGATGGCTGTAGATGTAAGGCCCTCCCACTAGGCCTTCCAATACTGGAAAGACAAAAACAAGATGGTTACACATCAAAAAAAATCGAAATAAATACAGTTCATGTAAGTTAAGTTTTCAATGTAAAGCATTTGTGATCTGTATAGACACTGCTCACATCTTCGTCAGGAGTTTCCATTGGTCTGCTCAGTCTTCAAAGGAGAACGAAAAACGGGAACCACTGGATCTGTCAAATGACAGAAATTAACGGCACCAGACAGAACCCATTGATCATTAGACAGAAACAACGGAATCTGCGACAGAGGCTCCTTACAGTGCCTCGACGCAGATGTGAACAGAGCCTTATGAAGTTGGAATAAGGAATTTAACTCCTTAACGCCGAAGGACGGATATATCCGTCCTCAGCAGCTGCTAGTTCGCGCAGGAGGATGGATATATCCGTCCTGTGATGGCGCGGGTACTGCCAGTGTACCCACGCGATCAGCGGCAGGAGCACGGCTGTTATACACAGCCTGGCTCCTGCCGGAATCGAAGCGCGCTCCGATTCCGGCAGTTTAACCCATTAAATGCCGCTGTCAATAGTGACAGCGTCATCTAATGTGTTTGACAGAGGGGGGGAGCTCCCTCTGTCACCCGATCGGCGCCCCCGCAAACAAATCGCGGGTCGCCGTCGGGTTTCCATGACAGCCGGGGGCTAACAAAGACCCCCAGGTCTGTCTTCAGCATCTGCCTGTTAGGCGATGCCGGAGGCATGACCTAATAGATTGCTTGTCAGTTTTACACTGACAGGCAATAATGCTTTGGTATGCGAAGTATACCAAAGCATTATATGTGCGATCGGCAGATCGCATAGTGAAGTGTCCTGATGGGACTTTAAAAAAAAATGTCAATCAGTTAAATAAAGTTTGTGGGAAAAAAATAAATAAAAATTACAGTCAAAATCAAATAAAACTACATTTTTTGCCCAAAAAGTGGTTTTATTCGGTAAAAGTGTCAAAACAAATAACACATACACATATATGGTATCCCCGCGATCGTAACAACTTGACCAATAAAATGAACACATTAATTAAACCGCCGGATGAACGGCGTCCAAAAAAACAACGGCAAAATTCTCTTTTCTCCCATTCCCCCCATAAAAAATAAAATAAAAGTTAATCTATAAGTCCTATGTACCCCAAAATAGTACTAATGAAAACTACACATTGGCCCGCAAAAATCAAGCCGATATACGGCCACATCGACGGAAAAATAAAAAAATGACGGCTCTTGGAACGCGGCGATGGAAAAACAAGTAATTTTTTTCTAAAAGGGTTTTAATTGTGCAAACGTAGGAAAACATATAAAACCTTTACAGATTTGGTATCCCCGTAATCGTGCCGACCCATAGAATAAAGTTAACATGTTATTTACGCTGCATAGTAAACGGTGTCAATTTATAACGTGAAAATTAATGCTGGAATAGCTGCTTATTTTCAATTCTCTCCTAAAATAAAGTTAATAAAAGTTAATTAATATATTGTAAGCATCTAAAAATGGTACAAAATACAACTTGTCCTGCAAAAAACAAGCCCTTATACGGCTATGTCGACGGAATAAAAAAAAAGTTACGACTCTTGGAATGCGACTGTGAAAAAACAAAAAATAATCCTTGGTCATTAACGTGCAAAATGGCCAGGTCATTAAGGGGTTAAAATAGAACATATTTGAATAACAATAACATGTTTAGGAATATTTTCAGACATTAACCCCTTAGTGACCACTAATACACCTTTTCACGTGAGTCACTAATGGGATTTAGGCTAGGCTGACGCCTTTTCACGTCAGCCTAGTCTAAGTCCTGCACGGGTCTCCCGTGCAGGCTGGAGCCGGGGCTCTGCTGTCTGATGACAGCTGAGCTCCTGCTCCAACGCCCGCGATCGAAGTACACCGTTTAACCCGTTAAATGCCACCGTCAATAGCGACCGCGGCATTTAACTTTGTTTACAAAGGGAGTGAGCTCCCTCTGTTACCCATCGGCGGCCCGCGAATGCAATCGCGGGTCTCCGATGGGGTGTCATGGCAGCCGGGGGCTTGATAAAAGCCTCCAGGTCTGCCCTGGACATATGCCTGTTAGGACGCGCCGGAGGCACGTCCTAACAGATTGCCTGTCAGATTTACACGGACAGGCAATACAATAATGCTCTGGTATACGAAGTATACCAAAGCATTATAGCAGCGATCGGAAGATCGCACAGTAAAGTCCCCTAGTGGGACTAATAAAATAAGTCATCAAAGTGAAATAAAGATTATTAATAAACAGTACAGTAAAAAAATAAATAAAACCATTTTTTCCCATAAAAAGTGGTTTTATTTAGTAAAAGTGTAAAAAAAAAAAAAAAAAAGTACACATATGTGGTATCGCCGCGACCGTAATGACTCCATTAATAAAGTTAATATGTAATTTAAACCGCAAAGTGAACACCGTAAAAAAAAAAACGCAAAAAACCATGGCGAAATTGCAATTTTTTTCCATTGCCCCCCAAAAAAGTCACAATAAAAATGAATCAATAAGTCCCATGCACCCCAAAACAGTACCATTCAAAACTACGTCTTGTCCCGCAGAAAACAAGCCCAAAAAATCACTACACTGATGGAAAAATAAAAAAATTACAGCCCTTGGAAAGCGACGATGCAAAAACAAATAATTTTAGTTCAAAAGTGTTTTTATTGTGCAAAAGTCGTAAAACATAAAAAAAAACTCTACATATGTGGTATCGCCGTAATCGTACCGACCCATAGAATAAAGGTAACATGTTATTTACGTCGCACAGTGAACGGCGTCAATTTAAAAACGCATAGAACAATGGCGGAATTTGTATTTTTTTTATAATCCCCCCCAAAAAGGTTAATAAAAGTTAATATAAAAATTATATGTACCCAAAAATGGTGCTATTAAAAAGCACAACTAATCCCGCAAAAAACAAGTCCTCATACAGCTATGTAGACGAAAAAATCAAAAGGTTATAGCTCATTGAACGCGACTATAGAAAAACAAATAAAATAGCTTGGTCATTAGGGCCTAAAATGGGCTGGTCACTAAGGGGTTAAGACAGACATTTCACCAGGGCTTCTCAATCGTTTTTGTACTGGGACCTCAACAGCAACAACCTGATAACTGTGCCTCAACAGTGCTCCATACCAAAATGACAAATGTTACTCAGTTTATATTTTATTCTTCTCCCAAATCCAATATAACATTAAAATAAGAACACAGTGACTCATTATGTTACTAAATCATATACCGTTGCTGCCAGGGAAAGGCCTGTGGAGCAGGAAAGATCAGCATATGATGACTCGTAGCAAACATGCACCTTACCCACAACTGGGGGGCACCTCACCAGGGAGATGCACTGAATTAGACCAGATCACTTCAATATCTCTTCTTATGCCTATTGTACCTACAGGGCATCTACTGGTTTAGGCCTCATGCACACTTCAGTTTTTTCCTTCAGGGTGCTATCCGTTTTTGTCACTGATAGCACCCTGAACCCTTTCATTTCAATGGACACTTCAGTTATTTAAACGGATCCGTTGTTCCGTTCCGTGCAAAGTAGAGCATGTCCTACTTTGCTCAGTGATTCAGTGACCGTGTGGCCCATAGTAGTCAATGGGTCAGTGGAAAAAACGGATGGCACACGGAAGGCTTCCGTGTGCCGTCCGTTTTTGTTGGATCTGTTGCCATAGCAACGGCTGGGTGAGCAAAAGTTCACAGACTCACAGACTACAGTAAACATTCATTCCTGAAGATAGGCTCATATTTTCACTCCAAAACACCCAAAAAACCAAAGTAAGCCAAGCAGAGTAATCTCAAACTGTTCTCTATGCTCTGAAAGCTAAGAAAACAGCACCAAAAACTTCTTGTAAACTTTCTATGGGTGTTTCCTGGGACATGTGACAGGTTCAAATGAAGTTCACATCCGTTTTTTAAACGGAAAAACAGAAGCCAAAACGGAAGCAAAACGTCCGTGTAAAACGGAAACACAGAACGGAAACGGAGTGCACACGGAAACAAAAACGGACACACGGATCCGTCAAAAACGGCCGAGAAAACGGTGATGGAAGTGTGCATGAGGCCTAAATGACTGAGAAATCACTTATGATACAATCAGACATATTATAAAAGTCATATTGCTTGGAACCCCTATCGATTCCAAGTTTGTCCATGTCCTGACCAGGTCCCAGAGTGGTGGCACATCTATTTCAGTCTTCAGATATGGGTCAAATACTGTAAATAAAAGCAAAGAAACTCAACTATCAAAGTGGACTGTCAATTTCAGAAATGTAATCCCTTAAACTTCAATGATCAAAGTAGTACAACAAACGACTTCACCAGAACACATTTTCAAGTGTACTGTGTCAAAAATAATTTAGTGATACATGAACTAAAAAAAAAAAGAAAAAAAAAAAAAAAAAAAAAGTCAGATTTCAAGTCAATACCTGAAATAAGTTTTAGGAGGGAAAAAAACTTATATTCACAGTGTAATTTTATTAGTTTCACCCGCCAAGATTTTGTAGATGTGTCAGACAGACAAAAGGTGTGTCAACAACCGTAAGAAGACAGATAAAGCTGGCCTTCGCACAGTAAACACCTAGCTCAACAAAGAGGAAAGGATTAAAGCCTGTGTTTTACCTCACAAGCACCCTTTTAGGCTTCGTTCACATCTGCGCTAGGGCTCCATTCCAATGGAGCTTTCCGTCGGAACAGAGCCCTGACAAACACAAACGGAAACCATAGGTTTCTGTTTCCAACACCACTGATTTCAATCAATGGTGACGGATCCGGTGCCAATGGTTTCAGTTTGTCTCCAGTGTGCAAGGGTTCCGTCGTTTTGACGTAATCAATAGCGTAGTCGACTACGCGATTGATTCAGTCAAAACGAAGGAACCCTTCAACAACAGAGACAAATGGAAACTATTGGCACCGGATCCGTCACCAATGAAATCATCCTTTGGTTTCCGTTTGTGTCAGTCAGGGTCTCGTTCCGACGGAAAGCTCAGACGGAAAGGGACCCTGGCGCAGATGTGAACGAAGCCTTAAACGGGCCAAGGATCTGGTGAACGAGCACTCATACGAACGCATGTTCCAGATCATGGCCACGTGTGAACAGAGCACAGATCTACTGATTTACGTGCAAATGCTCATTCATCGGCTGGTTGCATCTTTTATGCAGACAAAAAAAAAACGGCTGCTAGTCGGCAGCATATCTCCTTGTGTATACAGGGAGATGTGCTGCTGTCTGGACTCAAATGCATGGGGAGGATTGATCGTAGCAACGATCGGATGTCCCCATACTAAACGATAATTGCTCGGTTTGAAAACAACCGCCAATTGACAAACCGTACTGTCGGTATTTAAGTCTAATATCTGCCCGTGTAACGGTGCCTTTAGACTACACAAAAGATTTTATACTGCCTACAAAAGTGGTTTAAAAAATGTGTTGTTTTACTACGACAACCACTTTCCATATGCCCGGTTATAATATATGGATTTCAGAGGGGTCTACGAGTCAGTACAGAATGCTGCTGCAAAAACTGCTCTTGCTCCTACAGAACACATGGATGGCTATTCCTTTTAATGGCCAGCGTATAAGGCAGGGTTCACATGTTGCGTTTTTGAACTGTTGGGGAGGGGGGGGGGGGGGACACCTGTAAAAAAAAAAAAAAAAAAAACATGCGTTATACAAAGTGTTTTAGCTATAAGCCTATGACTAGTAAATTTAAAACGAGATTGTAGTTGAGACTTTAGATGCATCTTTCGCCACCACCAGTTGAGAGACACAACAAAACCACTATATATATATATATATATATATATATATATATATATATATATATATATATATATATATGTGTGTGTGTGTGTGTGTGTGTGTGTGTATGTATGTATGTTGCTAGGGTCTTAAAAGATATGGGGCACAAGCCCTGAGACATATGTGGATAGTGCCACACCGCCCCATATAGTTAGGTCCAGAATTATTTGGACAGTGACACAATCTTCATGGTTTGGGCTCTACATGCCACCACATTGGATTTGAAATGAAACAACTGAGATGCAATTGAAGTGTAGACTTTCAGGGGTTGAACAGAAATATCCTGTGAAACATTTAGGAAGTGCAACCATATTTCTAAACAGCCTCCTCATTTCAGGGGCTCAAAGGTAATTGGAGAAATTAACATTACCATAAATAAAATGTGTTTTTTTTTAATACTTTGTAGAGAATCGTTTGCAGGCAATGACTGCGTGAAGTCTGGAACCCATGGACATCACCAAACGTTGGGTTTCCTCCTTTGTGATGCTTTGCCAAGCCTTTACTGCAGCCGTCTTCAGTTGTTGCTTGTTTGTGGGTCTTTCTGCCTTAAGTTTTGTCTTAACAAAGTGAAATGCATGCTCGATCGGGTTGAGATCTGGTGATTGACTTAGCCATTGCAGAATATTCCACTTCTTTGCCTTAAAAAACTCCTGGGTTGCTTTCGCAGTATGTTTTGGGTCATTGTCCATCTGTTCTGTGAAGCGACGTCCGATCAACTTTGCTGTATTTGGTTGAATCTGAGCAGAAAGTATATCCCTGAACACTACAGAATTCCTTCGACTCTTGTCACATCATAAATAAACACTAGTGACCCAGTGCCTTTGGCAGCCATGTATGCCCATGCCTTCACATTGCCTCCACCATGTTTTACAGAGGATGTCGTGTGCTTTGGATTATGAGCCGTTCCAAGCCTTCTCCATATTTTCTTCCTCCCATCATTCTGGTGCAGGTTAATCTTCGTTTCTTCTGTCCAAACTGGGCTGGCTTCTTTAGATGTTGTTTGGCAAAGTCTAATCTGGCCTTCTCCCTATAAAATTTTTGCACCTTGTGAACCCTTTGTATTTGATCTTGTGAAGTCTTCTCTTTATGGTAGACTTAGGAACTGATACACCTACTTCCAGGAGAGTGTTCTTCACTTGGGTAGATGTGAAGGGGTTTTTCTTCACCATGGAAAGGATTTTGTGGTCATCCACCACTGTTGTCTTCCGTGGACGTCCAGGCCTTTTGGAGTTCACAAGATCACACTCTTTTTTTTCAAGAATGTACCAAACTGTTGATTTGCCCACTCCTAACATTTGTGCTATCTCTCCAGTGGATTTCTTCATTTTTTTCAGCCTAACGATGGTCTGTTTCACTTGCATTGAGAACTCCTTTGACCTCATGTTGTGGGTTCACAGCAACAGCTTCCAAATGCCACACCTGGAATCAACTCCAGACCTTTTACCTGCTTAATTGGTGATGCATTAACAAGGGAATATCCCATGCAGCCCATTAAATAGCTTTTGTGATAATTGTCCAGTTACCGTTGGTTCCTTGAAAAAGAGGCAGTTACATATTAAAGAGCTGTAATTGCTAAACCCTTCCTCAAATTAGGATGTGAATACCCTCAAATTAAAGCGGAGAGCCTGCACTTTAAGCCCGTATTGAATATGTTTTGGTACACAGCTAAAATGCCAAAACTTAGGTCACTGTCCAAATAATTCTGGACCTAACTGTAGATAGTGCCCCGCAAACAAATAATTAAAAAAAAACACCTAGCCCCGTTCCCATGGCCAGCGGAGCTGCACGGTCTCACAGCCTCTTCAGCCTATGAGACCCCAAGACGGGATCATTGCGGTTGCCAGCACAGAGAATTGACGTCACCACGCCGACCTGCGCAGGGATCCTGTCCCAGCATCTTATAGGCTGCAGGCCTAACTTGGTGTTTCGTCTAGTGAATGCTATAGTATTTAATTGTATCAGAGTCCTGAGAATTTGTAGATACAATTGAATGTGGCAGTCACCCAGGGATCTGGGTAAAAATCCGGGGCTTAGGCCACTGCGTGCACCTGTGTGATAATCACATGACAAGGCTATTTGTATTCTTGGAAGTAAACAATAAAGGTTCTTATTGAACAACGGTAAGCAGAAATCTTGATGAAATGTATACAAAATGTATTGTAAAATGGAATAGCTTTTCATCACACAATGAATAAGCTTAATTTATATCAATTTATACCATATAAAAATGTTCTATTATCTCTAAAATAGAGTTACATATAGTATATGGACGGCTGTATATGAATACATACAATGACTTTCTAAACAGTACTTATTCCCATTCAGGGATATATGTCATTGGGGTGAAATATTTTTTTTTTTATTGCTACCTAGCCCTAAATAGAAATGCTTTAGGAGTTTGCATATTGGGAATAAGCTTTATGTGCTTGAACTGTAACATCCTTTAAAGGGAACCTGTCACCAGTGTTTCACCTATTAAACCAGCAATACCTGGTGGTAGTGGGAAGACAAAAATCAATTCTATATAACCTATAATTGTCTTCTTAGTCAGCTCTGTAGCTTTAGTATTCAGTTTTTTTTAGTGTTCCCGCACCGTATGCTAATGAGCATAAAAGAGCCATATCTTCATTTGAAAAGAGTCATATCTTCATTCCTCAAGTCTTTCAGAGTTTACCCCGCCTCCTTACTTTTGATTGACAGCTCCTCGTCTTCCCCCAGCACACAAAATCCCACGCTTGGGCATTGATTTCCTCTTCTGGTGTGTGAGCACTAAGGGACACCGGATTATTACGATAAAAGGCGCAAAATGTTTGCAGACCGTTATTTACAGTCGGAGGAGGAGTTTAGGAGAGGGGATAACGGCAATGAACTTTTGATAGCAGCGGCAAGTGAGGGATAAGTAAAGTTCAATAGGTGAAATGCTGGTGACAGATTCCCTTTAAGCCTAAAAATTTAAATAATACAATTCAAAAGGTAACCAGGAGCAGCAAAGCTAGACACATGGCAGCCATGTCAACTGAGCTTCCACATTGTGAGACCATATTTACAAGTGTCAAAAGCTTTGAAATACATATTTCCCATGTTTCCCTAAGAATAGACTGAGGTCTGCTTATTTGCAGTAATAGACAAAGAATCCCCATGTGTCCCATTCTATATTACCATAACTTAAGACCGTTTATCAAATGTACAAACCGTTCTTTTGGTAACCAGACAGCATATCGTAAAGGTGATTTATCGTGACAGGGCTACTCTATTTTTGAAAGTTCTCTCTTCTGCTATAAATAAAAAAGAGGGACTAATTTGTTTCTTATGGTACCAACGTACTCCTGCACAGTGAAATACAAGATTTATCATTTTAAAAGGTGTAATTTTTCCATAGCTCCAGGTGTCTTTTCTTCTAATTTTGGCATACAATTTTTCCAAAATGCTGTGCTTCTAATATAAATAAAGTATCATAAATGTACACATACTGTACATCATGAGAGGCCTTGTATTAACCCCTTAGTGACCAATACGCCTTTTCACGGCAGTCACTAAGGGGCCTTAGGCTAAGCCGCCGCCTTTTCGCGCCGGCCCAGTCTGCGGGTGTCCCATGCAGGCTGTAGCTGGGGCTCGGCTGTCTAATGACAGCCAGGCACCTGCTCCAACAGCCACGATCAAAGTTTACTTAGATTACAGCCGTTTAACCCGTTAAATTCCGCGGTCGGTATTACCGAACGTGGCATTTAAATCATTTGCAGAGGGTGTGAGCTCCCTCTTTCACCCATCGGCAGCCCACAAATGCAATCGCGGGCCTCCGATGGGGTGCCATGGCAGCCGGGGGGCTGATCAAGGGCCCCAGGTCTGCCCTGGACATATGCCTATTAGGACGTGCCAGAGGCACGTCCTAATAGATTGCCTGTCAGATTTACACTAACAGGCAATAATGCTCTGGTATACGAAGTATACAAAAGCATTATAGCAGCGATCTAAACATCGCATAGTAAAGTGAGACTAATAAAATAAGTAATAAATGTGAAATAAAAATTAATAAAAATGACAGTAAAAAAAAAATAAAACCATTTTTTTTCCATAAATTGTGGTTTTTGTGATTTAAAGTATAAAAAATAAATAAAACTACACATATGTGGTATCGTCGCTACCGTAATGACCCAAACAAAGTTAATATGTAATTTAAACCGCAAGGTGAACAAGTAAAAAAAAAATGCAAAAAACAATGGCGAGATTGCTATTTTTTCCATTGCCCCCCAAAAAAGTCATAATAAAAGTTAATCAATAAGTCCCACGTGCCCCAAAACAGTACCAATCAAAGCTACATCTCGCTTAAAACAAGCTCTCATTAACCGCACTGTTGGAAAAATAAAAAAATTCCGGCTCTTGGATAGAGACGATGCAAAAATAAATCATTTTAGTTCAAAAGGGTTTTTATTGCGCAAAAGCGATAAAACATAAAAACATAAAAAACATAAAAACATAAAAACATAAAAAAACCTCTACATATGTGGTATTGTCGTAATTGTACCGACCCATAGAATAAAGGTAACATGTTATTTACGCTGCACAGTAAACGGCATAAATTTAACACGCATAGAACAATGGCAGGGGTTTTTTCTATTCCACAAAAAAAAAAGTTAATAAATAAAAGTTAATCGAAAAATGATATGTACCCCAAAATGGTGGCATTAAAAAGTACAACTAATCCTGCAAAAAAACAAGTCCTCATACAGCTATGTCGACGGAAGTATAAAAAGGTTATAGATCTTTGAATGAAAAATAGCTTGGTCATTAGGGTCTAAAATAGGCTGGTCACTAAGGGGTTAAAGAGAACCTTGCACCTGCCCATACATGTGCAGCTGAGTGCACCATGTTATAGGCACTGCTGCACAAACCTTGTCTCACTTTAAAAACAAATTCTATCCTACTCCGTTATTTAGATATCGGTGCCGTTATATTTGGCGCCAGATATGTAAATAACCACCTGAACGGTCAATGGGGCGTTTCTTTATTTCTAAATGGCATGGGGGCGTGTAACTTATCAGACAGGGTCAGGGTGGCTTGTGCCGTGTAATCTCTCTCTCGCAAGGTCACACATTTTTGTCGCTCGCAGAGAGCTTTTGCACGCATATCTCAGACGTCACCGCTCCCGGCGATACTCCCGCCACCACGAAACAGAAGACGAGGAGAATAAGATCTACCCACATCCCGGTTTGTATAGATCTTCTCCTCGCCTTTTCCATGGCGGCGGGAGTATCGTTGGGAGTGGCAATGTCGATGTGCGTGCGAATGGGAATGCGTGCATGTGTGAGGGCACGCGTGCACGCTCTCTGCAGAACGACAAGACTGTGTGATCTCGCGAGAGTGATTACACAGCACAAGCTGCCCTGAGCCTGTCCGTAGCTGATTGGACAGTGTCAGAGCGATAAGTAACATGTCCCCATGCCATTTAGAAATAAAGAAAAGCCCCATTGACAGTTCAGGGGGTTATCTACATATCTGGCGCCAAATATAACAGCAACAATATTTATCTAACGGAGAATAGAAGAAAAAATTAAAGTGAGACCAGGTTTGTGCAGCAGTTCCTATAACATGGTGCACTCAGCTGCACATGTATGGGCAGGTGAAAGTTTCTCGAAGTCTAAAATTTCTGCAACAAAATCTGCCATGTTTACAGCGTGCAGATTTGATGCACATTCCACATGCATTTTTTAACGTGAACCTGCCTGTAGTTTTTTCTCAGTCAGACAAGTTGCATAACTGAGAAAATTATATTTAATTCCCTCGGTGCGCCAGAAACAAGTGCCACTGAGGCGGGACTTGATGTGCAAGTGCTCCTGCACTGCAAACCACGTCCCTCTGCTCTGAGTGACAGCTGTAGTGGTCTCCTGATTGGCCACTGAAGCTGTCACTCAAAGCAGAGCGCGGCACTTGCGACAGACGAATTGCGTGAACCAGACGCTGGTTTCTCGGTCATGCAACTGCATGACCGAGAAAAAAAGGTACGTTTAGAATGCCCTTCCCCTATATAATGCGGTCAGCAGTTTTGAGGCTTCAAAACTGCTGACAATTTCCCTTTAAGCTAAAACCAGAATTGGATCCAGGAGAGCAGACCTATAAGGACTTGAATATATTTCTTCTGTTTAGGCTCCATTCCTGGTTTTGGCTTAACAAATGCATGCAAAATCTGCAGTGTGAACAAGGCCTAATGATACTATTTTCAAGATCTATGCTGTAACGGAGTGTATTCTTATTACATCCAAATGCTAACAATACAAAGCCAA
The DNA here is from genome assembly GCF_050947455.1 of Rhinoderma darwinii. Lineage (NCBI taxonomy): Eukaryota > Metazoa > Chordata > Amphibia > Anura > Rhinodermatidae > Rhinoderma > Rhinoderma darwinii. Next base: position 123,318,331 of record NC_134687.1, read on the forward strand.
CGTTGAGAGTAAAGCTAGATGTGGTGTAAACAAATTGCACCCGTCCTGATGGTTTCCAAAATGTAACAGTGCAGATAACATTTCCAAAAAGGGAACTACCAGGTAATTTTATTGCTTTAGTAAACTGCAGGTGGCATGTGTACAGGAATAGAATACCAATAAGGCCCCATGCACACGAACGTAAATACGCCCGTAATTACGGCACGTTTTTACGGGCCCATGGACTTCTATTGGCCACGAGTACGCCGTATGCTTATGGGAAGGTGCCCGTGCCATTGAAAAATATAGAACATGTCCTATTTCAAGCCGTAATTACGGCACGGGCAGGCCCATAGAAGTCCATGGGGCTCCCGTAATTACGGGTGACTACGTGTGTGCACCCGTAATTACGGGAGCGTTGCTAGGCGACGTCAGTAAATAGTCACTATCCAGGGTGCTGAAAGAGTTAAAGGATCGGCAGTAACTGTTTCAGCACCCTGGAAAGTGACTACCGATCACAATATAGATCAACCTGTAAAAAAAATAAAAAAGGACGTTCATACTTACCCAGAACTCCCTGCTTCTTCCTCCAGTCCGGCCTCCTGGGATGATGTTTCAGCCCATGTGACCGCTGCAGCCACTCTCAGGCTGCAGCGGTCACATGGACTGCTGCGTCATCCAGGGAGGTCGGGCTGGATGTCAAGAGAGGGATGCGTCACCAAGGCAACGGTCGGGTAAGTATGAATTTCTTTTACTTTTACCTCGGAAAGGGCTGCCGATTAGTGCAGTGCAATTTTGCAGCGAAAACGTGCCCGCAAGTACGGGTGGAATACTGGTGACACCGGACCCGTATTTACGGGCACGGGTCCGTAAATACTGGTGCAATACGGGTCGAATACGTGTGACCAAGGACCCGTATTTACGGGAGGGAAAAAATACGCTCGTGAGCATGAGGCCTAAGCAAAATTGTCGTCCAAAGAGCAAGGCACAAGAAATTGACTCAAAAGACAAATGCATGAATACTAAAGATGGATTGTCCCTAAAGTAAAGGGGATGTCTTAGCGCCCCACTATTAACTTCAAGCAACGCTCCTGTCACGTAAAGTCTATCACCGGGTTAATAAGAGACTATTACTGAGCAATTAGCACTTTCAAAGTTCATTCATTTTCAGAGATTGCACACACCCAAAACCAGCAACTACACCAGAACAAATGCTATAAAAGGAACATTCAGCAGGAGTATGTTGTGCTATACAGACACAAACATCATGTCACCAGTAGATCATGAACAGCTGTTCCCGGCACTCCATAATAACAAATAAATACATGGACAATGACTAAGTCACATACCGGTAACAGTTGTAATATACACAGAATAATTTAAGAGATTGTTTGTCTACAAGGTTATATGGTGGACCAGCTAAATAAATGCAATATAAAGCTTAAAATGCTCTATGCCTTAAAAGACGAATCTCGCATGTATTTAATTTTATTTAGAAATCATTACATTTAGGCCTCATGCACACGGCCGTGTTTGGTCCATGATATATGGACCGCATGTCGGTCGCATTTCCCGGACCGAACACAGTTCAGGGAGCCGGGCTCCCGGCATCATAGTTATGTACGACGCTATGTATCCCTGCCTCCCCGTAGGAAGACTGTCCAGTACTGAAAACATGTAGGATCACGATTTTCACGTCTGGGTGATGTCCGAGTGTAGAACTCATTAATGAGCAAATTCAGACAACAGGTTTTTGGGTTTTTTTTCCACAGACCTCCGTCCGTGATAAAAACTTTGCAGCATGTTCTTTGTCTATTTTTCATGCAGAAATAGCCCATAGAAGTCAATGGGTCCGCGTGAAAAACGGACACTAAATGGATGGCATTCGTGTGGTTTTCCATGGATGGTTGGTTGCCTGGAGACAAAAAGTGAAACCAGGAAGTAGAGTCAGAGCAGTCTAGTCCTGAAATAAAACATGGTCGGAAGTAGGGCTGGGCAATTATGATCTAAATCAAAATCACGATTAACTGAACATGTAACCTCGATTACGATTAACGAACTAAGGCCACATCCTTTTTGCACACCCCACCCCCTATTTGCATGTTATGCCATTGAATTAATATTTATTCCCTGAGCCTGCTGTATACTACTGTATGTAATATACCCCCTGAGTGCGGGGATTAATTCAACAGCATCTTGCACACACTCCGTGCTTAGATGTAGCCAAGGCCAGTACAGTAGGCTGGTCACAAAAAAATCAATGTTCACATTTTTACCGGGGGAACTCACTAAAAGTTATGAATTAGGTAGAAAATGTGATTGGCAAACTTTCAGCTCAACTTCATAATGTTAACCCGTGCCTCATTGAGGTTAAAGTTTAGGAAAACTGATTTTTAGCAGAAAAAAAATAAATAATAATAAAAAATAATTAAATAAAAATAATAATTTAAATCATAGTTTTTCCTCCTTAAAATGGAAACCATTCATCCTAGAAACCGGATTCTTGTCTCATTTCATAGTAAATTTGGTTGCCTTGAAGTTTGATTTCATGACTTTGTTGCTAAAACTTATAGATTTAGTGGTATTTAGCATTTTTCAGGTCAGGTCGTGGTGCTTCTCCTCAAAAGTGACTTTTCATGCAAAAGCCTAAAAACATTACAACATCTGCTTTCCAGAATTAGCTTTTTGCATTTATAATTTTGTACATTAAACATGGTTTAGTTGGAGGTGTTTTCAAAAGTAAATGCAACAAAATCCAAATTGAAAATGAAGGAATTAGGGGAAAAGAAGAGCAAGGAAGGTGTAAAAATTATAACAAATAGTGTTCAAATGCATTTTATTAATTATATTATACATATTATTACATTATTATTATTTAAAATTTTCAGATTAAGGTGGTAATGGCTTAGATATGGTGGCTTTTGAGGAGTCAGGAAAAATGTGTCTACATTCAGATACAGCTTGTAACAGAGACCATAGTTGTTCTTCGTCTTTCGTCAAAGAGGAATTGAAGTCTTGGATTAATTTTATACCCCTTTCAGCTGTGTCATTAACAACCCTGAAAACGTTCACTATTTTTTTAGCTTTTAAAAAATGTCGATTTTCACACCATACATCGGAATCAGTATTTAAAAATTCTGTATCGATTTCAAATCTCTTAAAAAAATTTAGAGTTCGAGGAGAAACAAAAAAATCCTAAATCATCAATAAATGAGCAACTTGTTTGAGTGTTACTTTTACATCCCTGTCATCACAATCATCTTCATAATTTTCTACTTCGGACCTTAAATTTCCAACCATGCTTGTGTTGACATTTTTCCCCAATGTATCATCGAAAAATTAAAATGCAACTTGCTCCGAGTTGAGATACCACAGATGGTTTATCATTTTAGACAGTGCCTTGTCTGAAACCTCTTTATCAATTTTCCGGTATTTAACTAAAGATTTCAATAATTGTAGGTCTTGGTTGGGGGCGTTGAACCACGCACGCTTTTACATAAATATTGATTAGAAATAAACAAATATCTTCAATACCTTTTTTCTCTAAAATGAAAATTGATCCCTGAAAATATATATTATGAGAGAATAAATGGCCTTTGCCATCCATCTGGCGTGATGAATAGCGCCAGGTACTCTAAAAGAAAATATCTTTTGGAGGAAGACGTCCTAAAAGAATTAAGAATAGTTGGATGAATTCTTTATATTCGTCCCTGGGCTGTTGCTTTTTTAATTGTTCAAAAAGAAAAAACTTGAAATTTGGTCCTGATTAATTATTTTATGTCTAATATTTTCATCTTCTATTCCTGTTTTTTTTATTTAGTCTTGTCTAGCTTAGACCACCCACTCTTGAAATGTCCAAACATATCTGGATGAGGACCAGTGGATGTGCCCATTTTGCAATGAAAAACTGCTTTTAGAATAACTTCAAGAATATGGTGGTGACATGCTAAATACAGAAGATTTTTCTCTAATAATTGCTCTAGCAAAACGCAGGTTCCCCTAAGACGACCAGTATTTACTGCCGTGGTATCAAAACACATTGGGGGGCAGTTGGCAAAATCCAGGCAATATTAAACTGCTGATAATACAGCTTTTGCCTGAGTAATCCCTATACTATATTCAAGCTGAGGAACACTTATCAACTGTTCTTCATCCCCACAACTAATCAAAATCGCTACCCTCTCTACATTTTCTTTACTCAACATATCTGGAAGCCGTTTCCCATCCCAGTGCACAACAGCTAAAAATGCTAAATACCACTAAATCTATAAAAGTTTTAGCAACAAAGTCATGAAAAAATCAAACTTCAAGACAACAAAATTTCCTATGAAATGAGACAAGAATCAGGTTTCTAGGACGAATGTTTTCCATTTTATAGAGGAAAAACTGAGATTTTGAAACTTTGCCAATCAATTTTTCTAGGCAACTTTTAGGGGGGTCCCCCGGAAGATAGACCGAAAATAACATTTCCCCCTATACCTTGTGACCACCCTAATGTATAGTTTGCCGCTGGACTCCTCTCAGGACTCTTCTCCGGTAATTTATAACACCCTTTCAGACCAAAAACAGAGAGTTTGGAGAGGAGGGTGTTTAGGATGCTAAACCACAGCAGTATAACATGCTAGTGATTTAGTGCCCTAAAGTATAGTGACAGGTTCCTTTTAAATCGCTGCGGTGTGCAGTCCTGCTTATTGATTGACAGTTATTTTTGCATGCATACTCAAATAGGGAGGGAAGGCTGTTAATCATGGAGTCACTCCGCCCACTAGACCCTTAAAGAGGCTCTGTCACCAGTATTTTATTAACTGCTCACAGGAAGCTTAAGAGAAATAAACTACAAGGTTAAAAAGGGTGAATATTTGTTCCTGCAGCTGCATTCATGAAAAGAAGGAAAGTCATGACTGAAATAACACAGCAGAAGCACCAAACGTCTTGTCGCTTCAACCATATATTTTTTTCCATAACAAAGTCCAATGAAAAACATGTGTCTGCGAGACAGGGAAAGTCAGACACTTGCCTAAACACTTCACTTCAATAAAGCCAACATACGTCCAGCACAAACAAGATGGCATACACATTTCACAAGATAGAAAATACTCTGATCACAAAATTATTTCCACCCCTCCTCTGTTTATCACTTGCACACAGCAAAGAACTCTTCTAGCAGCTCCGTGGTCTACATAAGTGGTTCCCAAACTTTCTGGGGCCGGGACCCACTTTTGGCCGAGACTTTAATTTGGGACCCCCCACTACCGTACTTAGCCCCTTTTCGTCTGACGTATGTCAACATAATTTGTAGTTAGATGCCGGTACTTCGCTCCGAAAAATAAGTCCCTGCAACATCAAAAACAATGACAATTGTGTGGGCGGGCTCAAGTCATCCTGCTTGGGTGCATCTCTGAGGCCCGACTATGGCTACCGATCGTGGGTCATGTGACCCAACTCGTCCATCAGTGGCCATCAGAGGCGTAGCTAGAGGTTTAGCACAGGGGGTGAACCACATCTGAGTGAACCCCAACCCTGTGCCCCCCCACACAGTATAATGACCCCTTAGCTGCCCACACACACAGGTTAATGCCCCTACAGCTGCCCCCACGCCGTAATAATGCTCCTACAGCTGCCCCCACGCAGGATAATGCCCCTACAGCTGCCCCCACGCAGGATAATGCCCCCATAGCTGCCCCCACACAGAATGATGCCCCTATAGCTGCCCTCACACAGTATAATGCCCTTAAAGCTGCCCCCACACTGTAGAATGCCACTATAGTGCCTCCCTACACAGTATAATGCCCCTAATGCTGCCCCCACATTATATAATGCACCCATAGCTGCCCCACACAGTATAATGTCCCTATAGTGCCCATAAATCTGCCCCCACACAGTATAATGCCCCCATAGCTGCCCTACACAGTAGAATGCCGCTATAGTACCTCCCTACACAACATACTGCCCATAAAGCTGCCCCCACACAGTATAATGACCCCTTAGTACCCCCAAACAGTATAATGCCCCCATAGCTGCACCCACACAGGATAATCACCCTATTGCTGCCCCCATACAGTACAATGCCCCTATAGCTGCCCCACAGTTTAATGCCCTATAGCTAATCCATACAGTATAATACTCCACACACAGTAGAATGCCCTCATAGCTGCCCCACACAGTATAATGACCCATAGCTGCCCCACACAGTATAATGCCCCTATAGTTATTTTTATCTGGCACTATTGGGGAATTAAACTGCGTGGGGGCAGCTATAGGGACATATATACAGTAGCATACAGCAAGCTTAGGGGGGGGATCAATATTAATTCAATAGCAGAGCATGCAAATAAGGAGAGCGTGGCATGGAAAAGGGGTGTGGCCTAAAACATTTATCACTCAGAATCGAGGTTACATATTCAATCAATCGTAATTTTGATTTAGGTCATAATCGGCAATCCCTAGTTTTTACCATTACCCACATCATTTTGTAGATAAAAACTAGCCTAAAAATTGTTACATCACCAAGATATAGATTCATTTTTAAGAAGTTCTAAAGAAAAGGAAGCCATCATGGCTAGTCTTCATCCCTTAACCCATTAAGGACCCTGCCTATTTTTGACCAACAAGACAGTGGTTTTGTTTTTTACCACATTCTGAGAAATACAACTTTTCTATTTTTCTGCCTATGCAGCTGTATATAGAACAGCAATTGCAGCACGTTTTTTTTGGGGTTTTTTTGCATTTTAAAAGTACAACGTTCACCGTGCAGCATAAATTATGTGTTGCCTTTAATCTATGGGTCAATAAGATTACGGTAATAGCAAATATGTATCGTTTTTTTATTTTTAGTACAGTAGCAGCACATTTCATGGGGAAAAAAAAAGTTTTATGTTGCCGCACTTCAAAAGCCATAACACTTACTTTTCCATCGATGTAGCCATATGTGGGGATTTTTTTTCTTTTTTGCTGGACAAGTCATGTTTTTTGTTTTTCTTTAACAGAACCATATTGGTGTACATATACGGTAGGTTATGGATTTACCTTTATTATTTTTTCAGCGGGAAAACGGGAGAAAAAAAGCAATTTCGCCTTTTTTTGTTTTATGTCGTTCACTGTGCGGTTTAAATAAAGTGTTAACTTTATAATTACAGGTCGTTAAAATTGCAGCGATACCATATATGTTTATTTTAATTTGCTTGGCTACTTTCAAATCCAGCCACAACTTCTCAATTGAATTATGGTCTGGTTTCTGATATGGACACTTCGAGACATTAAAAGGGGTTGTCCCAAGATTAAATGTTATCCCCGAACCACAGGATAGGTGATAAATGCTGATCGTTGGGGGTCCGACAGCTGGAACCCCCACCGATCACGAGAACGGATGTCCCATTCCTCCGAATATATGGAGCGGCAGGTCGAGAATGCGCCCTGCTGCTCCATTCATTCTCTAGAGCACTGCCGGAGATAGCCGATCGCTGTACTCTACTATCTCTGGCAGTCCCATAAACAGTGAATGAAGCCTTAGTGCGCATGCTTGACCTGCCGCTTCATTCATTCCAAGGAACATGACCCCTGTTCTCATGATTGGTGGGGATCCCATCGGTCAGAACCCACCGGTCAGTATTTATCACCTATCTTGTGGTTAGGGGATAACATTTAATCTTAGGACAACCCTTTTAACATGGTTAGTTTTAAGGTGTAGCGCCAGTTAAAAATGAAAACTTCACATCCCTCTCAGATCCTTGTGTACAGAATCTTTGTAAAATGGATCCTTTCCCTTCAAAGAATAGGACAGATAAATTTATAGAACAATTTAAAATAAAAGGCATATTCTAGGCAAGAGAAATTTCAAGTGAACAGTGCCCACATAGGCCATACTACCATTAGAGCTCTGGTATACATGGTCATGGTCAAACACTTTACATAACATTGTTTGCTTTGTCCCTCCATGCACAGCTTTCTCACTGTTCCCTTGTCACTCATGTTGCATACGCCAAATCAAAGTGCAGCATAAGTGCCTGTTATAGGATCTGCAGGTCCTGTATCCTGCTTAACCCAGGCAGCACTTCATTCATGCATTAGAGAAATAATAAGTCTAATTGAAGTCCAAGGGGGAGCACAGTGACGATCTGCAAATTAAAGCCTCCTGTTCACATCTTGCACAGAATTAGAAATATGCAGACAAAGAAGCCGACCCTCCTACAAGCTGAGAAAAGCAGCTGCAGCTTAGAAAGAACTCCAAAAATTCTCAGAAAATTGGTGAAAAGTGAATTACATTTTCTATTATTGCTGAAAACATGCCTAGCTGAGCAGATTGAGAAACTTAAACTTTATTAAAAGGTGTTGTCTTATAAAGACTATCCCTTTCCAAATGCCCTATTACAAAATATGCATTAATTCTAACAACTCCCATGTAATACTACCTGCCTTGCTACCACAGGGGAAATGTCTGGACAATCATGGCAGTCAGCTGGCTACGGTTTAAAAAAGGGTTGTATTCACGAGACAACCCCTTTAAATCAGTGTGTCTAGAATTTGTCTCATTTTGTATAGCAGGGGCGTAGCGAGAGGGGGCAGGCGGGGCATGTGCCATGTGCCCCGGGCGCAACTTAGAGGGTGGTGCCAGCACCACCTCCTCCTGCACTATAACTGTACCAGTGTCTATAGGACACAGGTACAATTAGAAGCAATGCATGGACCGCGCCGATTGCGTCATTGAAAGGCGCTGAATGACAGGGAAAGTCATTCTGGCCTGCCATCAGCGCCTTTCATAGACTCTTCGTTCAACCCCAGGAGACCTGCGCAGAAGAGAGCAGGTCTCCATTGCTGCCGGACAGGATTAAGGGGAGTTTAAATAGTTTGTTATTTTATTGTAATAAAAAAGTGTGTGGCTTTATCTACGGGGTGGCTCCATCTACAGGGGGGGCTATATACTTGGGTGAGCTATCTATGGAGCACTATTTCCAGGGGTGGGCTATATATACAGGGGGGCTGTATACAGGGGTGGGCTTTCTGTGGAGCACTATATACAGGGGTGGACTATATGTGGAGCACTATATACAGGTGTGGGCTATATCTACAGGGGGGCTATATACAGGGGTGGGCTATCTGTGGAGCACTATACACAGGTGTGGGCTATATCTACAGGGGGGCTATATACAGGGGTGGGCTATCTATAGAGCACTATATATGGGGGTGGGCTATATCTACAGGGGGCTATATACAGGGGTGGGCTATCTGTGGAGCACTATACACAGGGGTGGGCTAGATCTACAGGGGGGCTATATACAGGGGTGGGCTATCTATAGAGCACTGTATACAGGGGTAGGCAATATCTACAGGGGGCTATCTGTGGAGCACTATATACAGGGGTGGACTATCTGTGGAGCACTATATACAGGGGTGGGCTAAATCTACAGGGGGGGCTATCTGTGGAGCACTATATACAGGGGTGGACTATCTGTGGAGCACTATATACAGGGGTGAGCTATCTGTGGAGCACTATAAGGGGAGCTATTTGTGGGACACTATATACAGGGGTGGGCTATATGGGGCATAATCTACAGGGGTCTTTATGGCAGGCACTATCTACAAGGGGCACGGGGGTGTGTGTGTGTGTGTGTGTGTGTGTGTGTGTGTGTGTGTGTGTGTGTGTGTGTGTGTGTGTGTGTGTGTGTGTGACGTTATAATGAGAACTTTATCTTTGTATATAGGTGTAGAAATGTTGGAAAAGTGAGAAGCTGAAGACATCTGAGCAGCAAACTGCAGAAATGGGCTGTGAGCGGGAGAAGTCATCATAGAGGTCTGGACCGGATGGAGAAAAATAACTAGAATCTGAGACGTCACCAGTGAGTCACTTAATGTAAATGTTTATTCTGCCTCTAATCAGTAATGTAGTCACTGTATGATCTGCAGCGAGATGATGGGTGGTATGATTATAATATGATTTATTTTTTGTGAAACAGCAACTCCCAGCATATCCTTACCATTGTTCGGGCCATGCTGGGAGCTGGAAACAAATTAGTGCAAACCTATACGGCAGGGGATGCACTAAATTGAGCTGTATTTGTGCTGGTGCTGTATATATGAACTATATTGCTTGTAAAATGTACAAATGTTTTTATGCTCGAGTTACATTTAAAAAAATGTGGAAAAGAAATGACACGTCATTGATTGGTAGAGAAAACAAACATGGCGAGGGGGAAGGAGATGTCGGGAAAGAGGTTGGGGGGGGGGCGCCAAACTGAATCTTTGCCCCGGGTGCTGGAGAACCTAGCTACGCCTCTGTGTATAGTCTAAAACATTTGTAAGATTGTGGCTTTTATCCAAACGTTTCATAAAAGAGCTTACATTTTTACTCAAATCAAAATAAACTAATGTTTCCACGTCATCATTGAATTGAACTCCATTTTACAAATGTGATATATACGATAGCATTACTCTGGATAGGGACATTCACACTAATACAATCATTTATTTTAAATGCTTATAATTTATAAACTGTTAAAACCCGATAAGATTAAAATGCAGTATTTACATTTTATACGGTTTAATTTAGAATAATAGTTACAATGAGTGCTTTGGCAACTGTAGTGTTGCAGAATTAATTTATCTATTCATCCTTATTTGTTTGACAGCATAACTGGCAAAGAAAATACTGGCAGCATATAGGTGAAGTGTTTTACTTCACATGCACACCAGAGTTTCTTTAACCGGTTGACGACTGCCCGCTGTATATATTTGGCAGGTGATCCTTAAAGAGGCTCTGTCACCAGATTTTGCAACCCCTATCTGCTATTGCAGCAGATCGGCGCTGCAATGTAGATTACAGTAACGTTTTTATTTTTTAAAAACGAGCATTTTTGGCCAAGTTATGACCATTTTTGTATTTATGTAAATGAGGCTTGCAAAAGTCCAAGTGGGCGTGTTTAAAGTAAAAGTCCAACTGGGCGTGTATTATGTGCGTACATCGGGGCGTTTTTACTACTTTTACTAGCTGGGCGTTCTGACGAGAAGTATCATCCACTTCTCTTCAGAACGCCCAGCTTCTGGCGGTGCAGACACAGAGCGTGTTCTCGAGAGATCACGCTGTGACGTTACTCACAGGTCCTGCATCGTGTCGGACGAGCGAGGACACATCGGCACCATCGGCTACATTTGATTCTGCAGCATTTTCGGCGTTTGCAGGTAAGTCGATGTAGCTACTTACCTGCAAACGCCGATGCTGCTGCAGAATCAACTGTAGCCTCTGGTGCTGATGTGTCCTCGCTCGTCCGACACGATGCAGGACGTGGGGCAGGAAGTGAGTGACGTCACAGCGTGATCTCTCGAGAACACGCTGTGTGTCTGCACTGCCAGAAGCTGGGCGTTCTGAAGAGAAGTGGATGACACTTCTCGTCAGAACGCCCAGCTAGTAAAAGTAGTAAAAACGCCCCGATGTACGCACATAATACACGCCCACTTGGACTTTTACTTTAAACACGCCCACTTGGACTTTTGCAAGCCTCATTTGCATAAATACAAAAATGGTCATAACTTGGCCAAAAATGCTCGTTTTTAAAAAATAAAAACGTTACTGTAATCTACATTGCAGCGCCTATCTGCTGCAATAGCAGATAGGGGTTGCAAAATCTGGTGACAGAGCCTCTTTAAAGCCCACTCCATATTATATTTACAGCATGAGTTTAAGTTGGCTGCCTGAGTGATCATGCAGCGGAATGTCTCTTACTGCCGGGGACCCTGGTGAGAAGACAGAAGCGGTTTTCACCGCTTCTGTCTTCTCTTTACTTTTGCGGACAGCGCTCAATGGGTGCCGCTGCTTCTATAGCACCCAGTCGTCATGTGACTCGTCACATGATCACTGGGATGCTGGCAGTAGAAGGCTGCTGCTGGGTCTGACTGTCCCTGCAGTTAAAGTGAAAGGTATAGTGTAAAAAAAATTACAGACCTAAGGAAAAAATTAAATAACAAAACACATAAAATAGATCCCTAAAAAGTCGCTCTCCCCACCAATTATTGTTGTAAGGCGAGCTCTGACCCAGTTAGACTAATAGACATGTAATATTTCAAAATTTAGAGTAGCCAATGATGATCACAAATAAAAAGTCTATTTTAGGGTAACACTATATTACCATAAAAATTGAACTAAAAAGTAAAGAAGCTAATTTTTTTAACATTTTTTTTTCTAAAAAAGCAAAAATGACATGTAAAAAAATGTTAAGAAAAGTAACCTACATTGTTTAATGAAAGAACCTTGCAAAAATCCTGTTGCAGCTTTGAAAGCATATTTATTTATAAGGCCCTGTGCACATCTGCATCAGAGCATTCTGTTGTTCTACTCAGTCAGAGAACAAGGGAATACCGTACGCAACAGTTCCACTGCAACACGGACAGCACCGACGGCCAACGGTACCCTTTGACTTTAATGGGTTCCGTCGGCATTCCGTCTTTTTACTGGAAACAAAAGCGCAGCATGCTTCCAGTAATTTCTGCCGGATCTGCGACGGAGGCCCCTAATGAAGATGTGAACAGCCCCTTACTTGTTTAATGCTTTATATTGGAGTTTATTCCCTGGAGTCAAGACAAAACAACTATCCACATATTACAAGTTGTTGGTTTCTTGACAAGGTTTTAAATGTAGACTGCATGGGGTTGGAAAAGGCTTGCTCAGACATGTAGACACACTTCAGTGGTTGACAAGCTTTTACTACCATCCTTCACTGCTTATATCTTCAGATGACACAGCCAGGAATAAGAAGCTTGCTCCAAACTTTTCCCCACGGAAGTACTTGAAGTAGAAATGCAGTTACCGTTAAGGGGAATGTATTGCATTATACGTTTGTTTTGTTTTGTTCAAGGGCAGTTAATTTTACAGTACTTCGCACAAAAATCAAGTATTTTACATTACATACTTTAGAACACAATGTATGCAACCACCCTAGGAACTTGGTATATACGCATATATGGACAAAAGTATTGGGCCACACCACCTAATCATTGAATGTAGGCGTTTCATTCAGTCCCATTGATACAGGTATATAAAATCCAGCACCTAGCCATGCAGTCTGCCGTTACAAACATTTGTAAAAGAATGGGTTGTTCTAAAGAGATCACTGAATTCCAGCCTGGTCCAGTAATAGAATGCCACCATTGCAACAAGTCAGTTCGTGAAATTTCTTCCCTCCTAAATATTATACGATCAACTGTGAGTAGTAGTATTGCAAAGTAGAAGCATTTAGGAACCACAGCAACACAGCCACGAAGTGGTAGACCAAATAAAGTTAGAGCGGGATCGCAGAATGCACAAATGTCACCAATGCTCTGCGGAGTCAACAACTGCAGAGTTCCAAACCTTCTCTAGAATTAAGATCAGCACAAAAACTGTGCAATGGATTTCCAAGACTTACATCACAAAGCACAATGCCAAGTTTCAGATGGAGTTGTGTAAAGCACGACGCCACTGGACTCTGGAGCAGTGGAAAAATGTTCTGTGTAGTGACAAATCACACGTCTCTATCTGGCAGTCTGATGGACAAGGCTGGGTTTGGCGAATGCCAGGCGAACGTTTCCCGAGTGACTACATTGTGCCAACTGTATAGCTTGGTAGAGGAGGGATTATGCTATGGGGTTGTTTTTCCATGGTTGGCCTAGGCCCTTTAGCTCCAGTAAAGGGAAATCTTAAGGCTTCAGGGAAGGTCCTTTTCTGTTCCAGCATCACTGTGCCGCCGTGCACAAAGCAAGGTCCTTAAAGCCATGGCTAGGTGTGTTTGGTGTGTAAGAACTTAAAGGCGTATTCCGGTTACAAGTTACCCCCTATCCATAGGGTATGGGGCAACTTGCTGATCGGTGGGTGTCAAACAGCTTGGACCCACACCGTTTACAAGAACGAGCCCGAAGTTGCCCAAACACAAAGTTTGAACCAAGCGTTAGGTCGCTCATGCGCACTGCCGCTCCATTCATTCTCTATGGGAGCACCGGAGATAGCAGAATGCAGTGTTTGGCTTTTTCCAGCGCTGCCATAGAGAATGAATGGAGCTCGGCAGTGCGCATGATTGACCTGCTGCTCTGTTCAAACTTGAGGTTCGGGCAACTTTGGGCTTCCCGTTCTCGTAAACAGTGGGGGTCCGAGATGTCGGACACCCACTGAACAGCAAGTTATCCCTTACCCTATGGATAGGGGGTAACTTGTTGTAACCGGAATACCCCTTTCATTGGCCCGCACGGAGCCCTGACCTCAACCACATTAAACACCTTTGGGATAAACTAGAACGGAGATTGTGGGCCAGGCCAAGACATCCAAAATCAGCATCTGACCTTACAAATGCTCCTCTGGATAAATGAGCAAAAACTCCCACAGACACACTCCAAAATCTTGTAGAAAGCCTTCCCAGAAGAGTAGAAGCTGTTTTAGCTGCAAAGTGGGGACAAGCTCTTGCATTTGGGCAGCACGGTGGCTCAGTGGTTAGCACTGTTGCCTTGCAGCACTGGGGTCCTGGGTTCAAGTCCAACCAAGGACAACATCTGCATGGAGTTTGTATGTTCTCCCTGTGTTTGCGTGGGTTTCCTCCAGGTACTCCGGTTTCCTCCCACAACCCAAAAAACATAGGGAATTTAGATTGTGAGCCCCAATGGGAACAGTAAAAGAGGATCTCTGTACAGCGCTGCGTAATATGTTGGCGCTAAATAAGTAACTGAAATAAATAATAAATTTGTAATGTGTAGGTGTCCCAATACTTTAATTCATATAGTACATATGTAAACACACACAGTCCGGAAAAGCAACACTTCGTTGTATGGAATGGATTTTTTAGTCATAGAAATCTGCCGCGTGTGAACGTACTATTAACACAAAAAAAGTGTTCATTTGTTATGCATTTTTACGTAGTATAAATTCATGAGAAAATACTTTAACCCCCTAACGACATCCGACGTACAGTTACGGCGCTTCTGGCAAAGACTTCCCGCAACTCAGCGTAACGCCTCATACCCACTTCAGTTATTTTCTTCAGGGTGCTATCCGTTTTTTTATGGGGCCATATACAATTCAGTTCTTTTAACGTTTCCGTGCGTCTGTTGCGTCAAAAGTAGAACATGTCCTACTCCTGTCCGTTGTTCAGTGTCCGTCTTGCCCATTGAAGCCCATGGGTTCATCAAAACAACGGATGGCACACGGAAGGCATCCGTGTACCATCCGTTTTTCACGGATCCGTTGCCAAGCAACGGCAGGGCGTGCCAAAGATCCCTGCATACAATGCACAAGATGGATTTTAACGAACAGTTTAAAACGGAAGACAAAACGGAAGCACAACGTCCGTTAAAAATGGAACGGATGCGGAGGGACAACGGAAACCACAAGGATATCACAACGGACACACGGATCCGTTTTATACAGATGTGAAAACGGTGAAGGATGTGTGCATGAGGCCTAAGTTGTGGTGATGGGGCGGGCTCAGAAGCTGAGCCTGCGCTATCACCAGCGGGTGTCAGGTGTATATTAGAGCGGACACCCTGCTGCAAGGCTAACAATGGCCTCCTGGTCTACCACGTATGGAAGCCCATTAGACTCCACCTGGAGGCAGAGCCACATAAGCTTGCTGTCAGGGTATGTCATTTTCCGTTAATAAAGTTTCCGGTCTTTTGGCTAAGACAAAAGTGCAGTCGATTGCGCTATTGATACCGCCAAAACAACGGAAACCTTACAGAACGGAGACAAAAGGAAACCATTAGCAAAATCAATGGTAATGCAAACGGAAGCTATGGTTTACGTTTGCTTTTCCGTTGATGGGCTCCTCCGATGGAAAGGTCTGACAGGACCAATGAACGGAATCTAACGCCGATGTGAACACAGCCTAACCGTAATTAGAAGTATAAACAGGGTGCCAGATTCATAGAACGATTCAGTAAAACATCTAGAACAAGTGTTACCAAAACAAAGATTAGCAAAATAAATGGACACTGTTCTATCTGCCCACTTAGAACATACTGGTATGGATTTCGGAAAATGCTTTTATAAAGGGGCTCTTGCTTGGGGAAGGGATGTGATGTTGTCACTGACAACATATGTTGTATGAAGACCCAATATGTGACAACTGTGCATCTGGAGTGATAAAATATGCACTTATCCTGTACTAGCCACTTCGCTGCCCAGAACAGGGACCAGGCACCTCTGATCTTGGAAGAGGTAGAGGTCCCAAAAGTCATATGCCCACTTATCAGACTTTTTTCAAAAATCGATGTGCTATAATATCTTTCAATATGGGTATTATAATACACAACGCTATTATATATTTTTTTTCAATGTCATCTATAAGGTCAGGTCACTTGGACTATTTAAAGCAACCTTCTAGTCCCAGGACAACATATTACTCCATATACACAATCATATTTAATACTACCTGGTGCCCTACAGTTGCCCCCCTGTCGGGGATCAGATGTTTTAAGGTCCTTTCCGTGCTGTCCCAAAACGGTTGCAGTGCTTCTTAGACTACAGGTTTGAGACACTTCCACTGTTCTCGGACTGGCCAGAGCTGCTCACGTGAGCGATTCTGTCTAATCCGTGAACAGAGGGAGTGTCTTAGACTCAGTCTGAAAAGCGCTGTGGCTATTTTGAGACAACACAGAAGAGACCCTAAAACAGCGGATCCATGGCAGAGGGGCACAACTGGAGGGCACCAGGCAATATTACTCCAAATACCCCATCACATTTGTAATATTGTCCTGAAACTGGAGGGTCGCTTTAAGATTGATGCGAATCTGGCAAATCAGGAACATTGTTAGATGTGCTTGTGCATTTATCTACAGACACTTGCTATTGTTTACATGGTAACAAGTAAATAGTAATTGGTCAATAATATCCTATTCAGGGAGTGTAAGGCCCAGTTCACACAGTTTTTTTTTTACACGGATTTTGACGCAGAAGCTGGGTCGGAATCAGTGGCAAAAATAAACCAAACGGCTGAAACCACCTCCCATTGATTTCAATGGGAGGCGGAGGCGTTTTTTTCCACGGCAGTGTTTAGCTGGTTGCGGTAAAAAACATCGGCATGCTTTTTCTTGCAGTGGTTCCGCCTCTGACCTCCCATTGAAATCAATCAGAGGCAGAGAAAACGTTTAGAGCGGCAAGAATTTGCAGGCAGGTCAAAATCTGCCTCAAAATTGCAGATTTTTCTGTCTGCAAAAAAAATTCTGTGTGAACAGGGCATAACTGGCAGGATGAGAACATTGTTTTGATGTGAAACATGATTATAACAAGAATGGATTGGTACACTAAACAAGGACCACTAGGCTTCGTGCCCTCCAATACATGAATGCAACATGGTTATGAAAAAAAACAAAAAAAAAAACACCCTCAAATTGACTTACTTCTGTTCTTGCAAATGCTCCCCTGTATGCTGATCGGAATCAGTCTAATGGGAAAACAAAGAGGACAGGTTAGACATTACTTTACAGAATCATATATTGAAAAAAAAACAACAACACAACGGAGATAAGATTCTATGAACAATGAAGAAAGAACCTTTTATAACAATATCCCAGAAGTTTTCATAGAACTTCATTCAGAAATAAACTAATATTACCATGAACTAAACACACAAATTACACAATATAACGCACTACTGTATTTTGTGGACAAGAGTAAAAGAGTAGAAAAGGCAATATTTAAAAAAAATAAAAATACTACAAGAAAATCTAAAGCCCGTTAAGTGTGCTTAAAAAATATGAAAAAACTGTTTAACCCCTTTATACCAGAGGCATTTTGAGTTAGGTTGTCTCTAGTCTCTGATCAGCAGGGATCGAACCGCTTGGGACCCCCGCCAATTGTTAGAACAAAGTTGCAGCGGGGCTAGTGGGCTATCCGGTTTCTGTAACTCCCACAGAGTTTGTACAGGGCAGGTCACTGTGGTCGTGTGGGTGAGGAGAAATGCACTACTTATCAGTTCCTCTTTTTTTTCTCTACACATATTTGTAAAACTCGTCTACCTATTGCAGCGACTAAAGGCCCTTTTACACTGGCCAATTATCAGTGAAAACGAGCGTTCGAAGAACACTCGTTCCCGATAAATGCACTGTGTAAAAAGAGCAGCGATCAGCAGATGAACAAGCAAACGCAGGTTCATCTGCTGATCGTATCTTTTAAAAGTGTAAAATATTATTGTTTTCGGCAGCGCATCTCCATGTGTAAACAAGGAGACGTGCTGCTGACATGATTGAAATGTTTGGGGACGAGCGATCGGAGTAATGAGAGATCGTCCCCATACTAGCACCTTGTGAAAGGATGAGCAAAGGAGCGCCGATCAACGAGCTGTCTCGTTGATCGGCGCTGGTTTACACGGCCCAGGATGGACCGTTTATGAGGA
This sequence comes from Rhinoderma darwinii, assembly GCF_050947455.1. Lineage (NCBI taxonomy): Eukaryota > Metazoa > Chordata > Amphibia > Anura > Rhinodermatidae > Rhinoderma > Rhinoderma darwinii. Next base: position 123,336,651 of record NC_134687.1, read on the forward strand.
CCTTAAAGAGGCTCTGTCACCAGATTTTGCAACCCCTATCTGCTATTGCAGCAGATAGGCGCTGCAATGTAGATTACAGTAACGTTTTTATTTTTAAAAAACGAGCATTTTTGGCCAAGTTATGACCATTTTTGTAGTTATGCAAATGAGGCTTGCAAAAGTCCAAGTGGGTGTGTTTAAAAGTCCAAGTGGGCGTGTATTATGTGCGTACATCGGGGCGTTTTTAATACTTTTACTAGCTGGGCGTTCTGATGAGAAGTATCATCCACTTCTCTTCAGAACGCCCAGCTTCTGCCAGATCACGCTGTGACGTCACTCACAGGTCCTGCATCGTGTCAGACGAGCGAGGACACATCGGCACCAGAGGCTACAGTTGATTCTGCAGCAGCATCAGAGTTTGCAGGTAAGTAGCTACATCGACTTACCTGCAAACGCTGATGCTGCTGCAGAATCAACTGTAGCCTCTGGTGCCGGTGTCCTCGCTCGTCTGGCACGATGCAGGACCTGTGAGTGACGTCACAGCGTGATCTCTGGAGAACACGGCTGTGTCTGCACTGCCAGAAGCTGGTCGTTCTGAAGAGAAGTGGATGATACTTCTCGTCAGAGCGCCCAGCTAGTAAAAGTATTAAAAACGCCCCGATGTACGCACATAATACACGCCCAGTTGGACTTTTACTTTTAAACACGCCCAGTTGGACTTTTGCAAGCCTCATTTGCATAACTACAAAAATGGTCATAACTTGGCCAAAAATGCTCGTTTTTTAAAAATAAAAACGTTACTGTAATCTACATTGCAGCGCCTATCTGCTGCAATAGCAGATAGGGGTTGCAAAATCTGGTGACAGAGCCTCTTTAAGTGGGACCAATCTGTTTATAGCTCCTATCGATGTCAACTGGGCAATGCTCATAGCAATGTTTCAAATCACTGATCGCTACACGAAGCCATTACAATCTGTACAACATCAATTGTATACAGTATGTGCTAATACAAACTAGAAAAATCACAGAAGACCCAGGGTTGAGAAGACAGGCAGAGGCAGCTTAGACTACCCTAAGCACTGGGGACAAAAAAAATGGTCTAGTACTAATCAATGAAGTAGTAAATCTGACAATATAAAATAAAGAAACAACACCTCGTCCCAAAGGGTATGTGCACACGGTTAGAGGCTTTTACGTCTGAAAAGACAGACTGTTTTCAGGAGAAAACAGCTGCGTCGTTTCAGACGTAAATGCTCCTCCTCGCATTTTGCGAGGCTTCTCTGACAGCCGTAAATTTTGAGCTGTGCTTCATTGAGTTCAATGAAGAACGGCTCAAATTACGTCTGAAAGAAGTGTCCTGCATATAATGTATATAAGTGTCCTGCACTTCTTTTGACGAGGCTGTATTATTACGCGTCGTCGTTTGACAGCTGTCAAACGACGACGCGTAAATGACAGGTTGTCTGCACAGTACGTCGGCAAACCCATTCAAATGAATGGGCAGATGTTTGCCGACGTATTGTAGCCCTATTTTCAGACGTAAAACGAGGCATAAGACGCCTCGTTTACGTCTGAAAATAGGTCGTGTGAACCCAGCCTAAGGTTTAACTCTAGCTATACCATCTTCTGTGTCTTAATACACATTCTCTCAAGTCGTCACAGAAAAATAATGAAGCACAAGTCCTCTCGCTGAGCTACTAGCGGTTTCTGTAGTTCCCATAGTAGTGAATGGCAGTTACGAAAGCAGCGTAGCATGCTGTTTCCGTAAGTAACATTCAGTTCTATAGGACTTACCCGATCATATAACCTTTTTAATATTCGGAATTCAGCCGCAACATAGCGTCAAATCTGGGATTAGGAGTCCCCATTCTGGAGATAGGTGCAGGTCCCAGAGGTGGGACCCGCATCTATCTCACATTTATGACATATCCTGTGGATGTATCATAAATGTCTCTCGTAGGCAAACCCCTTTAAGTCTGGCGTATGAAACACCAGTCTTAATAAATTTCACACCTTTGTGTTTAAATTCCTCATCGTTTTCAAGAACGGTTTGCAGTTAGTAAATAAAAACATTCATGTTTACGTCAATCCATACACACCTAAGGGATAGTTCACAGTTTCTTGGCGCTGTTTTTGACGCGGGAACCGCGCCCCCCAAAAAAACGGCTGAAATCACCTCCCATTGATTTCAATAGGGTCATGCTCCTTCCCACATTTCCGTCTCAGACCTTCCATTGACATCAATGGTAGGCAGAGAAAGCTGTTTTTGCAGCGTTTTTTGCCTATGGTGCTCAATTATGGGGCCAAAAAAACTCTGCGAAAAACGGCACAAAAAAAGTGCAGGCAGGCCAAAATCTGCCTCAAAATTCCTGAAAGACTCACACACCAGATTTTGTTGCAGAAATTTCTGCTACTGATAATCAATTCCATTAATCTGAATGAAACTTGCAGAAATTCATGCACATGCTGCAGAAACAACCACATTCAGATGAATGGAACCAATTTCAGTGGTATAAATTTCTGCAACAAAATCTGCCGCATGTAAGTCCACCCTAAGGCCAGGATCGCACACAAAGTTTTGATGCAATTTTTACCTGGTTGTTTTTTTAGGCAAACACAGTAGTGGATCCAAAAGAAAGGAGACACAGACCGAGAGAGAGACAGACAGAGAGACAGACAAAGAGAGAGGAGACAGACAGACAGAGAGAGGAGACAGACAGACAGAGACAGACAGACAGAGACAGACAGACAGAGACAGACAGACAGAGACCGAGAGACAGACCGAGAGACAGACCGAGAGACAGACCGAGAGACAGACCGAGAGACAGACCGAGAGACAGACCGAGAGACAGACCGAGAGACAGACCGAGAGACAGACCGAGAGAGATCCTGGCCCAAGAGTTTATTCCCATGTTAGCGGTTGAACTACAAATAAAGCTGCATAAAAAACAAGCATGCGATGTGGTGCATATTTTTGATGCGGTTGCAGTAAAAATGCAAACTTATTTTTTATATGTGACAAAATGCGGTTTCTGATCGATCTTTATTGGTAGTCCCAATACCTATTAATGCTGAGGGCTTGCTACAATTGTATCCAGTTAAGGGAATCCTCTAGTGCTGATGGTTTGCTACAATATATGGGTATATTCACATGCAACAGATTTGTTGCAGACATTTCTGCGACTGAACATCAGTTCCACTCTTCTGAATAGGGTTGTTTTGGTGGCAAGCAAATGGATTTCTGAAAGACTCATTCAGACGAACAACAGTTGCACAAATTTTTGCAACAAATTTGCTGCATTTGATTTTACCCTTACAGCGTAGAATATAAAATGTATCTACCGAGGATTGTATACACTGGATATAATGTGGAATCCCGGACCCTCAGGAGGGAGGCTCATGGTATCACCATCACGGTCTCTCTCATGAGGTATTTTGGTGGGAAATTTTGCCGCCCGAATAGTGGGTAAAATCTCCAGCTGCATAGTGACAGCTGTCATTGTTCAAGATGTGGGCCAATATCACCATTTATTGGTTAAATAAACAACCGTCAGGGTGGCTGGGCTTTCTAGGTGTAAGCGCGCTGAGTTCTTGGTCAGACCTCAGCGTACTGTTGAAGAATTGCCCCATACTCCCTCCCGGTTGCTTATCTATTTGTATTGTCACGGCTCTTTATTAGAAGGGGGGGGTTAGTCGCTCATGAAAATGAGTGGAGATATGGTGACTGGTTGGCTTAAGCTTATGGCTAAGCGGAGTATCAATTTAATTTGTTATGATATAATAAAGTTATATTTGGTTTGTTCCACCTTTAATAAAGGCCGTAGCCAATATTTTATATCACCAGATCTTTGTCTTGGTTTTTAATTGTTAGTTTATTAAAGTAATGAAAATGTTTGTTGTACAATACCATTGTAGAAAACTCTCAGCTACAACTATACTGTATGTTGCAAATATTTGTTCATAAAGGTTTATTAGTTTCTGGACATAAAGCTTTCAGTCACTGACAGCTAGTAGAGAAATTGTATTGAATTTATACAACAAAAGGTTTTCAGGCTGCGTTTTCACGCTGCAATTTTGGAGTGTTGAGGCTGCAGTTCCAACAGTCCCATGGTCCCCGAAAGTCTCTCTTTACATCACTGCAGCCATGTAATGCTGTACTGACATGTGACCGTTTCATCCAGTCACTTGCCGCAGCAGTCAGATACCGTATATACTGACAAGTCGGTATGGCACATCATATATGCAGCGATGTTGACGGAGACTGGTGGGCCAATGGAATGGAAGAGGGTTTAAAGGGGGATTTCCCCATCTTGGACATTTATGGCATATCCACAGGACTTGCCATAAAAGTCAGATTGATGCAGGTCCCATCTCTGGGACCCGCACCTATCTCTAGAACGGGGCCCCCTAAACCCCGTTCTACCTTCCTCCAGAGCAAGCATAATCTCGCTGTAACCTGTCATTTACAGCGTGATCTCGCGAAATTACACTTGCTCTGCTATAAATCCCACACAAACGTTACCGAAGTGTCGGGATTGTGAATAGACATCGCTTCCTGGCTGGAAGGAATGTCTATTCACTGTCAAGACACTTCAGTAATGTTAATGTGTCAGTATAAGACAGCACATAGTGAATAAGGCAGTGTCACTATGTGCTGTGTAAATGAATGGAGAGAAGTGTGTGACGCTGATTTGGTCACTGATTGGTCAGCGTCATACACTCCTCTGTACAACGCCCACTTGGTCTAAAGTAAAAACACGCCTAGTTGGACATTAACCCCTTGCGTACCTTCGCCGTAATAGTACGTCGCTGGCCGCTTATTCCAGCGTACCTTTGCCGTACTATTACGGCGCAGGAATAAACTGTCACTATGTGAAATCACATAGTGACATAACAGCGGCGGCAGCGGTCATTGACCGCTAACCGTCTCTGCTACCGGCCTGGGTACCAATTAGCAGTCCCCAATGCCGGCGATTGGTCAGTCTCTGAAGACTGACTATTAACACAGCCGTCTGTGACGTCGTCTGCAGGAGAAAGCTCCTGTCACTTTCTCTGATCTCCTCATTTCTGTGAGATACGTGAGGAGATCAGAGAAAGCGGTGTAAAAAACACTATTTTTATTAACCCCTTCCCGAAAATGGGCGTATAGTAACGCCCTAAGGATGAAGCGGGCACAGGAGCTGTGCTCGCTCCATCTTCATCGGATGTCGGCTGTAATATACAGCCGACATCCCACTGCAACTACAGCGATCACTGTCCTCTCCGATCGCTGTAGTTTAACCCCTTAAATGCTGCTGTCAATAGTGACAGCGGCATTTAAGTGATTGATACAGAGGGAGGGGGCTCCCTCTGCACCCCATTGCCCCCCCCCCGCGAAAAATCGCAGGGTTCTGATGGTTGCAATGGCAACCAGGAAGCCTAGCAACGGCTTCCTGGTTGCCAGGTACGGGAGCCTATTAGGTCCTGCCCAAGGCAGGACGTAATAGGCTCAACTGTCAGTTGTAAAGTGACAGTTACAATACACTGCACTACATCAGTACATACAGAAGTAGTGCAGTGTATTGTACAGGGGATCAGAAGATCAGATCTTCCAGTCCCCTAGTATGTGTAAAATAAAAAGTCAAAAAAAGTTAAAAAAAAAGTTTTAGATAAATAAATACAAGTTTTACGTAATAAAAACAATAATCGTCCTGTTACCCTGATCAAGCCCTTTATAATTAGAAAAAAAAATGAAAAAAAAAAGACAAAAACTAGACATAATAGGTATCGCCGCGTTCGTATTGGCCTGACCTAAAAAAAATATCATATTATTTATCCCGCACGGTGAACACCGTAAAAAAAATACCATAAAAAACAATGGCAGAATTTCCTTTTTTGGTCACGTTGTTTCCAAAAAAAATGGAATAAAAAAAGTGATCAAAAAGTCGCGCGTAGCCAAACATGGTACCAATAAAAACTACAGTGTGTCACGCAAAAAACAAGCCCTCACAAAGCTCAGTCGACAAAAAAAATAAAAAAGTTATGGCTCTCAGGACATGGTGACAACTAAAGCATTTTATTTAGAAAAAAGTGTTTTTTTTTTTGTAAAAGTAGTAAAACATATAAAAACTATATAAATTTGGTATTGCCATAATCGCATCAATCCGCAGAATAAAAGTAAACATGTTGTTTATACTGCACAGAGAACGCCGGTAAAAAATTATAAAAAAAATAGTGAAAGAATTTCTGGTATTTAGTCTCCTCACCTCAGAAAAAATGGAATAAAAACTGATCAAATTATCGCATGTACCCCAAAATGATACTAATAAAAACTACAGCTCGTCCCATGAAAATCAAGCACTCACAAAGCTCGTCAACAGAAAAATAAAAAGTTCTGACTCTTGGAACGCAATAATGCAAAACGACGGCCCAGACTAATTTATATGTGCAGCAGTTCTTCACCTAAAACCCCACGTCATCATTTGCAGCCCCCACTGGTAGACCCTGTAAATGCAGCGGAAACTATGACATTTTGGGGTCTGTGCTACATATGGGGCTAGTGAAGAAGTCAAAGATTAGGCAATACTGGAGTGCGGATATTTTGTACAACACCACAGACACCCTTTAGAAGTGCGACTCCTGCACCCAATAATCCGGCCTGTGCATGAAGGATTGGTTCAAAGCGTACGTCACTATCCAGGGATAATTAATTTTATTATTCATTCTCCCCATTATTACATCATCCTGTTATGACCTATTGCACTCCAGCCAGTTTACATATACACTGATGTACTCCACATAGCTTACATATACCCTGATGTACTCCGCACAGTTTACATATACCCTGATGTACTCCGCACAGCTTACATATACCCTGATGTACTCCGCACAGCTTACATATACCCTGATGTACTCCGCACAGCTTACATATACCCTGATGTACTCCGCACAGCTTACATATACCCTGATGTACTCCGCACAGTTTACATATACCCTGATACACTCCGCCCAGCAAACATATACCCTGATGAACTCCGCCCGGCTTACATATACCCTGATGTACTCCGCCCAGCTTACATATGCCCTGATGTACTCCGCCCAGCTTACATATGCCCTGATGTACTCCGCCCAGCTTACATATGCCCTGATGTACTCCGCCCAGTTTACATATGCCCTGATGTACTCTGCCCAGCTTACATATACCCTGATGTACTCCGCCCAGCTTACATATACCCTGATGTACTCCGCCCAGCTTACATATGCCCTGATGTACTCCGCCCAGCTTACATATGCCTTGATGTACTCTGCCCAGCTTACATATACCCTGATGTACTCCGCCCAGCTTACATATACCCTGATGTACTCCGCCCAGCTTACATATACCCTGATGTACTCCGCCCAGTTTACATATACCCTGATGTACTCCGCCCAGCTTACATATACCCTGATACACTCCGCCCAGCTTACATATGCCCCCACATTATAAACTGAAACACCAGTAAAACACTAAACAAAACTACTACCAAGCAAAATCTGCGCTCCAAAAGCCAAATGGCGCTCCTTCTGGGTCTGGCAGTGTGCCCAAACAGCAGTTTATGACCACATATGGGGTATTACCGTACTCTGGAGAACCGCTTAACAATTTATGGGGCGTATGTCTCCAGTGGTACAAGCTGGGCCCAATGCATTGGGAACTGAAATAGCATATATGTGGAAAATGTCAATTTTCAATCTGCAACATCCAATGTGCACTAATTTCTGCAAAATCTTTGGGGGTCAAAATGCTCACTACACTTCTAGATGAATTCCTTGAGGGGTGTAGTTTCCTAAATGGGGTCACTTCTCAGGAGTTTTCACTGTACTGGTACCTCAGCGCAATGCAACATGGCGTCAAAAACAAATTTTGTAAAATCTCCACTCCAAAAACGAAATTGCACTTTTTCCGTTTAGACCCTTGCCGTATGTCCAAATAGCCGTTTACAACCACATATGGGGTATTTCCGTAATCAGGAGAAATTATGTAACACATTTTGGGGTGTCTTTTCTCCTGTATTTCTTGTATTTCTAAAGCTACAGGTTATTGGAAAAAAAAAAATGTTTTCATTTTCACGGACCAATTCTAATAAAATCTATAAAACACCTGAGGGCTCAAAATGCTCACTACACCTCTAATTTAATTCTTTCAGGGGTATAGTCTCCAAATTGGGATCACATCTGGGGAATTTCTACTGTACTGGTACTTCAGGGACTCTGCAAATGCGACATGGCCCCCAGAAACCAATTCAGCAAAATCCAAATGGTGCTCCGTCCCTTCTGAGCCCTGCCGTGGGTCCAAACAGCAGTTTATTACCACATAATGGGGTATTACCGTAAATCAGGAGAAATTGCTTTTTCTCCTTTATTCCTTATAAAAATTAGAAAATTCTGTGTTTTTTCCAAAAAAAAGTCTCTTTTCATCTTCACAGACTAATTCCAATAAATTCAGCAAAAAACCTGTGGGGTCAAAATGCTAACTATACCACTAGAAAAATTCCTTGAGGGGTATAGTTTCCAAAATGGGGTGACTTTTGGGGGGATTCCACTGTTTAGGTCCCTCCAGGGCGTTGCAAACGTGACACGGCACTGAAAACCATTCCAGTAAAATCAGAGCTCCAAAATCCAAATGGGGGTCCTTCCCTTCTGAGCCCTGCTGTGGGTCCAAAAAGCAGTTTATTACCACATATGGGGTATTTCCGTAATCGCGAGAAATTGCTTTACAAATGTTGGGGTGCTTTCTCTCCTTTATTTCTTGCAAAACTTAGAAATTTTTACATTTTTCCCGAAAAAAAAGTAGATTTTCATTTTCACAGACTAACTCCAGAAAATATAGCAAAATACCTGTGGGGTCAAAATGCTAACTATACCCCTAGACAAATTCCCTGAGGGGTGTAGTTTAAAAAATGGGGGTCACTTTTGGGGGTTTCCACTGTTTTGGCACCACAAGACCTCTTCAAACCGGACATGGTGCCTAAAATATATTCTGAAAAAAGGAGGCCACAAAATCCAAGAGGTGCTCCTTTGCTTCTGAGGCCTGTGTTTCAGTCCATTAGCGCACTAGGGCCACATGTGGGATATTTCTAAAAACTGCAGAATCTGGGCAATAAATATTGAGTTGCGTTTCTCAGGTAAAACCTTCTGTGGTACAGAAGAAAATGTATTACATATGAATTTTGTAAAAAAAAAATGAAATTTGAAAATTTCAGCTCTACTTTCCTTCAATTCCTGTAAAACGCCTAAAGGGTTGAAACACTTTCTGAATGCTGTTTTGGATACTTTGAGGGGTGCAGTTTTCAAAATGGGGTGTTTTATGGGGGTTTCTAATATATAGGGCACTCAAAACCACTTCAGAACTGAACTCGTCCCTGAAAAAATAGCTTTTTGAAATTTTCTTAAAAATATGAGAAATTGCTGCTAAAGTTCTAAGCCTTGTGAGGTCATAGAAAAATAAAAGGATGTTCAAAAAACGATTCCAATCTAAAGTAGACATATGGGGGATGTTAATTGGTAACTATTTTGTGTGGTATTACCATCTGTTTTACAAGCAGATACATTTAAAATTGGAAAAATCATAATTTCTTCATATTTTCGCTAAATGTTGGTGTTTTTCCCAAATAAGCAATGAATTTATCGACCAAATTTTTGCACCAAACTAAAGTACAATATGTCACGAGAAAACAATCTCAGAATCAATTGGATAGGTAAAAGCATTCCGGAGTTATTACCACATAAAGGGATACATGTCAGATTTGAAAAAATGGGTCTGGTCCTCAAGGCCAAAATGAGCTGGGTACTCAAGGGGTTAAGAGACTAATTAGCATAAAGCCAAAATCGCTCATAACGTGGTAAAAATAGATAATTTTTCTAAATAAAAAAACACTACTGTCACCTACATTACAGCGCCCATCTCCTTATGTAGGAGATAGGGCACTTATAATGTGGTGACAGAGCTATATATATATATATATATATATATATATATATATAAATAAAACTGGAAAACTCCTTCAACCTGTTAACGCCGAAGGACGGATATATCCGTCCTCTGCAGCTGCTAGTTCGCGCAGGACGGCGGATATATCTGTCCTCTGATTGCGCGGGTACGGACAGTGCACCCACGCGATCAGCGGCAGGAGTACGGCTGTTATACACAGCCTGGCTCCTGCTGCAACTGCCGGAATCGAAGCGCGCTCCGATTCCGGCAGTTTAACCCATTAAATGCCGCTGTCAATAGCGACATCTAATGTGTTTGAGGGAGGGAGCTCCCTCTGTCACCCCATCGGCGCCCCTGCAAAGAAATCGTGGGTCGCCGTCAGGTTTCCATGGCAGCCGGGGGCCTAACAAAGACCCCCAGGCCTGTCTTCAGCAAATGCCTGTTAATAGATTGCCTGTCAGTTTTACACTGACAGGCAATAATGCTTTGGCATACGAAGTATACCAAAGCATTATATATGCGATCAGCAGATCGCATAGTGAAGTCCCCTGGTGGGACTAAAAAAAAAAAAATGTAAAGCAGTTAAATAAAGTTTGTGAAAAAAAAAAAATGTACAGTCAATCAAATTAAACTACTTTTTTTTGCCCAAAAAGTGGTTTTATTTAGTAAAAGTGACAAAACAAATAACACATACAGATATATGGTATCCCCACGATCGTAACAACTTGAACAATAAAATGAACACATTAATTAAACCGCCGGATGAACGGCATCCAAAAAAAAATGCAAAAAACAACGGCAAAATTCTCTTTTTTTCTCCTATTCCCCCCATAAAAATTAAATAAAAGTTAATCTATAAGTCCTATGTACCCCAAAATAGTACTAATGAAAACTACACATTGGCCCGCAAAAATCAAGCCCACATACGGCCACATTTACAGAAAAATAAAAAAATTACGTCTCTTGGAATGCGGCGATGCAAACACAAGTAATTTTATTGCGCAAACGTAAGAAAACATATAAAACCTTTACATATTTGATATCCCCGTAATCGTGCCAACCCATAGAATAAAGTTAACATGTTATTTACGCTGCATAGTAAACTGCGTAAATTTAGAACGTGAAAATCAATGCTGGAATAGCCGCTTATTTTCAATTTTCTCCTAAAAAAAAGTTAATAAAAGTAAATCGACATATTATTAGCATCTAAAAATGGTACAATTACAAAATACAACTCGTCTCCGCAAAAAACAAGCCCTTATACGGCTATGTCGACGGAATAAAAAAAAAAAGTTACGACTCATTGGTCATTAAGGAGTTAAAAAGGGGATGTGTCATCAGAAAACAACCTATAATTTAAATCAAGCTTTTATGTAACATTTTTTAAAAAAAAGTTAATAAAGTGGTGATTTTTTTTCCCCCATGTCACTATCTACAGTGAATTGCCACTTTATTAGGGACACCCATCTAGCAGAGCATTTAACCTCCATTGGTCTTCAGAACTGCAGCAATTCGTCATGGAATAGATTCCAGTAGGTGTTGAGATCTTTCTGCAGGAACATTAGCCTATGTGGGCACTATAGCTTCTCGCAGTTGCCACTAAAGCGTCTTTTTGCCATAGGGTAGACAGCTGCCATGAAGGGATGAACTTGGTCGACTACAATGCTTAGGTAAGCCCTACTGTTCAAACATCCATCCATAGGTATCAGAGGATCCAGTATGTCAAGAAAACATTCCCCACACCATTACTCCACCTTCACCAGGGTGACTTGTAGACACCTGACAAAAAGGAATCATTGATTCATGCTGCTTGCGCCAATTTCTGACCCACCCATCAGAATGGTGCAATAGATTTCTGTATTCATGTGACAAGACAATGTTTTTCCACTGCTCATTAAACCAATGGTTGCGCTCTTTTGCCCACTGGAGCCTTTCTTTTCAGTTTTCCTTACACAGCAATCGCACTCAAAATGGTCAGCTACTGCTATAGCCCATTCATGCTAAGGAACGATGAGTGGTGCGTTCAGACATACTAGTTGGAGTGCCAATGTTGTATTCGACTGATATCGGCTAGACTGTGCACCACCTGTTAGAACGAATGTTGACATTCTCCTCTGACCCCTTTAGTTGACTAGTTGTTTACGTCCACAGTATCCCCTTTTGCTGGATGTTTTTGCTCGATCACACCATTGCACGAGAAAACCCCGCAAAGTTGGCAGTTTTTAAAATACTGTCCCCAGCTAGTCTAGCATCGATGACCATGCCTCGTTTCGGAGTCGCTGAGATCGCGAGATTTTCCCATTCTAATGTGGATTCACAGTGAAACTGATCCATGGAAAACTTGCTTGAATGATTTTATCCTGCACTTCGGGGCCATGTCTCTAATAAAGCGGCCATTCAGTGTATATTTAAAAATAATCATGCTCGCTGAGCTACGCGGTTTCCATAACTCCCAAAGTGGTGGATGGTAGTTACTGAAACAGCGTAGCACGGCGAGCTACACTCTTTCTGGAACTCCGTATCTATGGAAACAGCCGTAGCTCGCTGTGCTACGCTGTTTCCATAACTCCCATTCAGTTCTATGGGAGTTACGGAAACAGCGTAGCTCAGCTGCTTCCGTAACTCCCGACCACCTAACCAGGAAGTGGCCGGGAAGCAGCGAGAGCCGAGTAAGCTAGAACGGGGGTTAGGGAACCCGTTCTAGAGAGATAGGTGCGGGTCCCAGAAGTGGGACACGCATCTATCTAACTTTTATGGCATATCCTGTAGATATACCATAATTGTCCAAGATGGGAAAACCCCTTTAAAGAGGCTCTGTCACCACATTATAAGTGGCTTATCTCCTACATAAGGAGATCGCCGCTATAATGTAGGTGACAGAAGTGCTTTTTATTTAAAAAAAACTATCTGTTTTCACCACTTTATTAGCGATTTTCGATTTATGCTAATGAGTTGCTTAATGCGCAAGTGGGCGTGTTTTTACTTTAGACCAAGTGGGCGTTGTACAGGGGAGTGTATGACACTGACCAATCAGAGTCATGCACTCCTCTCCATTCATTTAGGCAGCGCATAGGGATCCTGCTAGATCACTATGTTCTGTCTTATACTAACACATTAACAATACTGAAGTGTTTAGACAGTGAATAGACATTCCACGGGATGTCTATTCACAATCTGTACACTTTGTTACTGTTTCTGTGGTAGTTACAGCAGAGTGAAGCGTAATCTCGTTGTAACATGTCATCTACAGCGTAATCTCGCGAGATTACGCGTGCTCTGCTGTAACTACCACAGAAACAGTAACGAAGTGCACAGACTGTGAATAGACATCCCGTGTAATGTCTATTCACTGTCTAAACACTTCAGTATTGTTAATGTGTTAGTATAAGACAGCACATAGCAATCTAAAAGGATCCCTATGCGCTGCCTAAATGAATGGAGAGGAGTGCATGACGCTGATTGGTCAGCATCATACAGTATGGGACAGTTGTCCCGCAGCGAGGCAGGGACTCCTAGCGTCGTACATAACTATGATGCTAGGAGCCCGGCTCCCTGCAGTGTGTTCGGTCCGGGACTTGCGGCCGAAATATGTTCCGTTCTTTACGGACCGAATATGCTCGTGTGAATCCAGCCTTACTCAGGTGAGTATTTCTATTGTCATGTGTACAAAACATTACTCTATCTGCACCGTGTGTGTGCGCTTATTTCCAAATGTATTTTTTTAACCTCCAATATAGGTCCTGTGTCGTCATTTTTACAGTTACCTAGAATTACCAATGGCAACTGCACGGTGTCGTTTTATAGGAAGTTTAGAATACAACGGTTAAGTTCCCATCTACCACAGGTGGGATGGAGGTAGTACAGGAATGGTTTCTGCTGGTAGTAAACAGCTGCTTGTGAGACATTGTCAAAAATTTGCTGGTCCCTATGATAACGACCGGTTCACCGGTCATGAAGGCTATAAAATCGCCCAGTCAATATTGCATGCAGATTATTATTATAGCTTGCTCGTGCACATAACACAAATCTTTGGTAGAATTGGTGATTTGTGACTGACAGGTGTCAATATTTATTTATTTGCAGAATCTATTGTAGACATTTGCTCCAATCCTGTTCAGATACCCGAATGTTTTTGGTCTGCTAGCCAAGAATTTTGTACAGAAAAGCGCTGTGTGTGTATATGTATATATATATATATGTGTGTATATGTGTATGTGTATGTGTATGTGTATGTGTGTGTGTGTGTGTGTGTGTGTGTGTGTGTGTGTGTGTGTGTGTAGTGATGGAGTAATCTATTTCTTAACACACTCTTTAGGGGGGAAAGGGAAGTATTAACAACATAATGTTATTAGGAAACCAACAGTGCTTAGAGTTCTTACATTGACAGGAAGTGACTTCTCATTTTAAGCACGGAGATAAGAAATAAAACTGTATCACAAGTTCAAAGATTGACATAACTATACAGTTTACAGAAAAGACGTGGGAAGTGTAACTTCAGAAGGGTAAACCGCCAAATAGAGTGCTGTAAATAGGATGCAAAGCCACGTACCTTGGTGAGCAGCTCACAAACTAATTTCCTAAATACAAATTGTATTTTCTCTTAAAAGGGAATACTCATAACAGACATTGGTGGCATATGCCACTTTATTCTAGCGGTGGTCAGCAGGTGTCTGGGAAATATTTATGACTTCTGCTTCATTATCTTTCTGTGACAACTTATGACTTAAAGAGGCTCTGTCACCACATTATAAGTGGCCTATCACCTACATAAGGAGATCGATGCTATAATGTAGGTGACAGTAATGCTTTTTATTTAAAAAAACTATCTATTTTTACCACTTTATTAGCGATTTTAGATTTATGCTAATGAGTTGCTTAATGCCCAAGTGGGCGTATTTTCACTTTAGACCAAGTGGGCGTTGTACAGGGGAGTGTATGACGCTGACCAATCAGCATCATGCACTCCTCTCCATTCAGTTACTCAGCGCATAGGGATCCTGCTAGATCCTTATGTGCTGTCTTACACATTAACAATACTGAAGTGTTTAGACAGTGAATAGACATTCCACGGGATGTCTTTTCACAATCTCTGCACTTCGTTACTGTTTCTATGGTAGTTACAGCAGAGGAAGCGTGATCTCGTTGTCACCGGTCATTTACAGCGAGATCTCGCGAGATTACGCTTCCTCTGCTGTAACTACCAGAGTAACGAAGTGCAGAGATTGTGAATAGACATCCCGTGGAATGTCTATTCACTGTCTAAACACTTCAGTATTGTTAATGTGTTAGTATAAGACAGTACATAAGGATCTAGCAGGATCCCTATGCGCTGCCTAAATGAATGAGGAGAGGAGTGCATGAGGCTGATTGGTCAGCATCATAGACTCCTCTGTACAACGCCCACTTGGTCTAAAGTAAAAATACGCCCACTTGGGCATTAAGCAACTCATTAGCATAAACCTAAAATCGCTAATAAAGTGGTAAAAATAGATCGTTTTTTTTAAATAAAAAGCACTGCTGTCACCTACATTATAGCCCCGATCTCCTTATGTAGAAGATAGGGCACTTATAATGTGGTGACAGAGCCTCTTTAAGAGAATACGTGAGAATTCAGGCACAGAAGATGGTAGAGATCGTGTTGACCCTTTCAGATCCTCACCAATGAAACATTGGTGGCATATGCCAGCAATATGTCAACAACGTCTGTGAGTAGACAATGCACGCCGATTGGCACTCATTTAGCTCCATTTACATGTAGCAATCATTGTTCTGTATGGGGACAAACAAGAGATTGTTCATTCCCATACAGTGAGCATCACGGTAGATGGCACATCCCGTTTACACAAGTAGATGTGCTGCCGACAAAGATAACATTTTCTGCCACATTAAAGAATCAATCAGCTGACAAACAAGCGTTTACTCAAGCGTATTCCAGATTAAGAACGGAGTATAAATCGCACGTCATAATACATTTCCCAATATCTGGACTTCTATTGAATTGAGGGACATAGGGTTCAAAAGTTAACCGAGGCAGGTCAGGGTATTGTGTCCGTAATTTCTACGCTAAAATGTGTCCGTAGTACGGATTTCTGAATCCAGAATTAAACAAGCAATCTAAAAAAATATCTATATATTAAAAACGCACTGTGAACATTTTTGTTTTTCCACTAACCATTCCTTCAGTATTTAGAGTTCCCCTTATAATCCAGTAATAACTGGCTGGGCTCCTAACTAAATTTCCCTAGTGTTTGCCATAGAGAAATTATGCTGTAATAAAGTCACTAAATAAAATAATCACATTGTACAAGGGAAGTTTTAGTATTAATAAAATACAGAACACATGCAACAAAATATTAAGTGCCTTTGCTGGTTGAGCATCACAGGAACCAAAAGGGACAACAATGGGACATTATGCACCTACAAACAAAGAGGACCTGTCAAATCGCTTCCCATTCCTTAACAAAAACATCAGCCCTAAAATTTAGATAATGATATTAATAGGACTATGGAACTCCTGCTTGTTCTGCTGATGGAAAGATTTCACAAAGATTATTAAAAGCCATATCTAACATATTCAAGTAGAGCTCCAAGCCTTTTGTTCACCCCCTCTAGCAGCCATGCAGAATGACAATGAATGCAGGCTTAATTCCTTGTGCTGGTATTTAGGGAGTACATCAAGGACTTCGCATCTGCTCCCCCCTCCACTTGCAACGGGAAGGGGGATACAGTAAGCGTGCTTCTTCCTTTGTGTGACAGCTCGCGCACAATTACATAGGAGCACGAATGACTGTGTTAGCAGTCTTATTTCTGCCACCGCGCACACACCATTATAACTCGGATAACCGATTGCACAAAATTGTTATCGGAAATGAAAAACCATGTCTAGCTGCATGTGGTGATGCAAATAGTTAACGTTATAGCACGCTCAGTGAGAAAAACAAAGGGACCCCCATCAGTTGACTCTTTGGCAAGACTTGAGGGTCTATGTACTGCTTTCTCATCCAGTCACAGGGAGATGGTAGAATTGTTGTAAGAAATGGTATTATTTCAGCTTACAGCAATTAAAAGTGAATTAACAATTAGCTAACGGGACTAAATCTTAAATCCAGGATTAACGGGCATGAACCATATGAGCTTTCAAGACTAAGCTTCTACTGCTCCACGTATTTCTGGGTAGAAGGCTCACAGTAAGTTTATTCGCTCCTGCATGGCGAGCCTGTGATCCGATATTACGTCAAACACCTTTTGCAAAGCAGTGACAAAACCTCAAGCTTGGAAAGTGTCGATTAGGTTACGTAGCTCCGCCTATCTCGCATTAGACAAAAGTCGCCAAGGCATTAGAAACGCAATGAAGTAAAAGACCCCTTTGAGTTCCAAGTTCTTTCTTTAACCACGCACACGCTGAATGCTGCTGTACACAATAAAAGTAATTGCACAAAAGGACATCTGCTCTGGTAAAACGCTAGTCCAGAATTCTGCTACCTGAAACACTGAAGACTCTCACAAACCACTACTCAGCACCCAGCCAATGTAAATGGCATGCACATTACGTAAGTGAATACCTCAAACGTGTGTACTTGACACATAGATAGATAGTCACTTAAAAAGGTCTCACTCCACCCTGCCATAATCTTATCTGACACAGTGCGACTGCAGCAGCCTGCCAGGGCTGGGCTGCTGTAACATGGTTCCACTCCTGGACTAGCTACCAAATAGCGACATGGGCAACATTAATAGGCCACGCGTTTTGGAATGTGCACATAATTAAGGTATAATACATCATTTTATTACTAATACTTCCAGACGGTATACACGTGTGTAATTGCCCTTTAAACAAACCTATTTGAGTTAAAAATACAATTCTTGTAAGTAGTTCCATCGTGTTGTTCTGCATTTCCTGCCTACAGTGGTTTTAGTCTTACTCATGACAATCCTATTACAATAAGAACGGTGCAGAACCTTCAGAAACATACCAAAAGATGAATAAGTGCTTATTAGGCTTTGTTCACATCTGCGTCAGGGCCCGTTCCGACGTTCCTTCGGAGCTTTCCGTCGGAACAGAGCCCTGACTGACACAAACGGAAACCAAAAGTTTCAATGGTAACGGATCCGGTGCCAATGGTTTCAGTTTGTCTCCGTTGTGCAAGGGTTCCGTCGTTTTGACGGAATGAATACCGTAGTCTACTACGCTATTCATCCCGTCAAAACGGACGGAACCCTTGCACAACGGAGGCAAACTGAAACCATTGGCACCGGATCCGTCACCATTTAAATCAACGGTGATGGAAACGGAAACCTTTGGTTTCCGTTTGTGTCAGTCAGGGCTCCGTTCCTACGGAAATCTCCGACGCAACGGAGCCATGACGCAGATGTGAACGAAGCCTTAGTCCTGACAAAAGCTCTACCTTGGGGGCATGTTAAACCTTATTAGAAAATTGCTGACAATGCAATTCTCGAATATCTCTACTACTAGATTTGTTCCCTTCAAAACTAAGAGATTTTTTTTTCCCCCCTTGTCCCCCGCAGTAGAAAACAGGCACCATATGTGAACGGAGACAGCAGAGGGGCTGCACATTCATTCACAGAATATGGGCTGCAATTAATTGTATCTGTATTCTGCTGACTAAACAAAGCTAGTTGTGGAGAATCAAAATTGCATTCAGCTGCTATTTTCTATTATACGAAACGCTGGCGCTCATAAAGGAAACCATTCTGGTATTCTGTATGAATAAGGGAATTGCAAGTTATGGAATTCCATCATACAGTATATTCTTTAAAATTAACTCCAAGGTGGAACCTCACATTTATTAGGCGTCGTACATGGCTCCTAAAAGAAATGTATTGCCAAAGTTTTGTACTACACTAGTTAAAGGGGTTGCCCGCTTTAGACAATTCCTATTTGTTAGACAGGTCCCTTGACAATAAGATGAACACCAGTAATAAGCTGTGGGGACACCTATCAGAAATGGTCAATTTCCCTGCAGTGCGATCACATGAGAGCATTACACAGTGCCCATTCACATCAATGGGTAGTCAGTTGGTAGCCGCTCTCCATTCTGGCCAAAAGACGAGGACCCCCTCAATATTAACTGAGAATTCCTTTGTAGAGTATATGAAAATGTGTTTTCTAAACTAGACAACCCCTTTAATTACTGGAGAGTCCAGAAACGCTGACAGTCAACTAATCTTAAGACAAACTTCTGTGGGTGAATAAGCTTCTATGGCTTGACAGTGTGATTTACATAGCAAAACTGTACCGTAACAAAGAACGCTGCAAAATACTTTGTTCTGTGTTCTATTAAATGGCATTATAGTTAAAAGTTGAATATCCAAACAAGCAGTGACCGGGAGTCATAACTGCTACTGTAAAAACCCAAGTAAGAATGATTTATTTTATTGGGATTGATAAAAAGCAAACAATAAAACTCTAAGGGTATGTGCACACACACTAATTACGTCCGTAATTGACGGACGTGTTTCGGCCGCAAGTACCGGACCGAACACACTGCAGGGAGCCGGGCTCCTAGCATCATACTTATGTACGATGCTAGGAGTCCCTGCCTCGCTGCGGGACAACTGTCCCGTACTGTAAACATGATTACAGTACGGGACAGTTGTCCTGCAGCGAGGCAGGGACTCCTAGCATCGTACATAAGTATGATGCTAGGAGCCCGGCTCCCTGCAGTGTGTTCGGTCCGGGTTTTCCGGCCGAAATACGTTCCGTCCATTACGGACGTAACATGGTCGTGTGAACCCAGCCTTACTGTTCACTCCATTGGAGACAAGGACCTCTGCGGGACTACAACTTCTATACAATGCTAAATAGACCTACTACATGTATATCAATCATGCCATGAAGGTGCGAACACGTTTCTATAAATCCCTTTGGCTTCATTGGGGCAGAATACTGTCTAGGCCATGCCCGCTTGTCGACAGCGGCGCATAAAGGGTCTAAAATAGGTAACAAATGTGGTGCATGGCATGTGCACCAGAATTCTGGCTAAATAGTTATTCTCCCCCAATCACTGTGCATGCGCAGCCACTTGACCGGGGGGCATTTCAAGCCACGGGACCCCCAATAATCAGAACTTTATGATGATGCCTGAATTATATGAATAAAACAAGAGTATTTTTAAAAATAGAACCTTTTTAATGGAGCTTAGCAAGGGAACATAAGTCAATGTGAAGAGGACAGGAATCTAGTCATGAAGCTTATTTTTCCTATGCGATAAATGGATTGTGAAGATGTATAGCCAGTAACTGCTATTAATAACAAGCAGGAAAATGAGGGATTCACTACAAGTTCTATTCTATGGGATATTCTAATAATATAATATATTCTTCACCATATATAGTGACGGGGGAACACGTTTTATTTCATTTTGCTTACAGACCATACTGATTTTAATGAAAAGGCTGCGAATGCATTACAATGTATATACACAATACAGTTCGTAAATGTCAACTAAACATAGCAACTATGTAAACACATCAAAGAGAATGAAAACACAACACACATTGTAACAATTGGAAGCTCTCCAGGTAATCCTAGGTGTAAGGACAAGTCCGACACATTCCCTTACAAGAGGCCGCTGCACACGTAGACCTTATTGTTGTCCGGAGACCCTACCTCATTTGTTTACAGCAGCAGCAGCATCCTGAAAGTTCATTATGTCATCAAATGGACGTACACGGAGGAAGCTCAATAATAGTCATAAAATCGCAGCTGTCACTAAGAAGACGGTCTTCGCAGATAAAAATCAGAACATAAAAGTGATGGCACTAAAATGCTAAGTTGATCTCACCTGAGTGGGTAGCATAAGCTCAGCGTCTTCTGCTTGCCACAGCTCCACCATGCTGGGAACAGGCTCGATCACTAGAGGTGGCATAAAACAAGACAAAAGAACCCATATTATTCCTAGGTTATCAGAACGAAAGAGGAATAATGCAAGGCCTACTCCTATGCACACCATGACAGCAAGCGCCAAGAGCGGAATCTAGAAGAAGCAAGCGGAGGAACGAGGAGACAAAGCCTGTTCTCTAAGGAGACCTTCTTAGACAGTGGCATCAACATAGAGCCAATTATCATAGGATAGCGAAGGCAATCCAAGGCAGGACACCAGGGGCATGTGACCCGTTAAAGTGGGTACAGAAATTATCTCCAGTGACAAATAATTTACATTCTTAACAGGCTTCTGTGTTGGACAGGTAAATACAATGCACGTCATCTTATAAGAAATGTCATTGTCTACATGTAATATTCAACCGCTCGGAGACATGTATAGCCAGGCTTAAAAGAGAGGAGCCACATATAACATGTGCCAAGGGTACCAAGGAAGAGATGCTGGATACACAGGGTTACCAGGAGATACAATAATATTTAGAAGTTGGGATGCCAGAAGACCTCTGTGACCTCCCTGTGGTCATCACACCCTGAATATTTAGGTTTACTCCTATGGAGCAGCTCAAGTGGCCAAATATACCACCCGCAACTACACTGGCATCATGCACGCTGCCCATGAACAAAGCAAAACAACTGGGCTCCGTGAGTTTGCAGGCAGCAGAACACAAGCCACTGGTTTCTGCCCAGAACAGATCCATGGAACTAAAGACAGGCCCATTTCCTCCTCTCCACAGCATGATCCTCCTCCTTCACCCCAGCAGCAGGGCTCCTCAGCCAGCGGGCACCCACATTCTCTATTGTGCATCTATTCCTTGCCCCTCACCTTGTCCCCCTCCTTGCCGAAAGCAGGGCAGCATGACGTGGAGGACCCCCAGCATAATGTTTACGGCTGTCGCGCTCCAGCAGCGGCTGCCCCGGTGAGGGAGAAGCAGCCCCGCCATGCTGCTGCTCTAGCTTGGGCTCAGTGCTCGCTCGGGTGTCAGCAGCAGCGGAGCGGGCGGGCCCGCCGTGCACACGTGGGACGAGGTGTGTGAACGCGGCCCAGGGAGTGGGAGAGCTCCGGCGCTGTCACTGCTTGCGTGCACCACTGGGCGGTGCTGTCCCTCCCAGACAAAGAGGCCATCAGTGCCAGCCCTGAACAATGGGGGACGACGAGGGTCTGCCTCACCTAGCGCTCACACCCGCTCTACTAGAGCTGTGGCATAGTTATCACTGTGATGTGCAGTAATACAATGTAGCAGTTTGGAACTAGCAATTGTGGGGGGGGGATTGATGTTTCTTTGGAAACGTAACGTCCTTCCACACTGGAATCACCATGCTGCACAAATTCTTCTCCATATTTACATAGTAATACAATGCATAATACATCCATACTTGCCTGCTATTAAAAATAATTTTCGGGGACATATGGGATTTAATTTCTTTGTTAACCCTGCTTGTAGTGTAGGTCACACCCTCATAATGGCAACTAAAGTGTCTCCATTAAAAGCCCCTCATAAACTGCCATTAGAGTGCTCATAAACACGGCCTTATGTTGGATGTTGCCCTGTGAGGTACCTTCTGTTCTGTCATACAGTGTCATATATTGGCCAAATAACACTCCCATACAGTTTTCTAAATAACAATACTGTACAAAGCCACCACTATACACTGAATCAATAATATATAGTAAACTGCCGAAGTAGCAGTGCCACACAATTCCAGTAAATACCGCCTAATAGTCATAAAGTGACCAATGAACAGCTCCATATACGTAAGTGCAATACAATTAATAAGTTACATAGTACGGTGGAAAAAAAGACACGTCCGTCAAGCTCAACCAAGGGATGGGAAAAGGGAAGGGATGAAACAAAAATTCTACACTGACATAGGACCTGATATTTTGTCAGTGACTGCCGGGGACCCTGAGGAGAGGATAGAGGCAGCTTCTGTCTTCTCCGATCTCTTTTACACAGCGCTCAATGAACGCTGTGTATAGGAATAGAGTCCGCTGTAATGTCCGTGGCTGCGGGCTGTCAGCTCCAACCTCCCCCTGACAGCCGCAGCCACGAGTCGGCAAGCGCTGGCCCCAGCCTCCTCCTCAGGACACGCCAGCGCTCGCATCCACTCACCCCTGCCGGATCCCGGAGGGTGTGCGCGCACGCTCGTCCCCGCTCTTAAAGGGGCAGCGCGCGCACCGGACCTCATGGACGAACTTTGACCCGTGAGTACCCTGGACTATAAGAGGGGTCCAGCCCCATAGTTCTATGCCCGAGCGTTGTTGTGTTCCCTAAGTTTGTCTATGTGATGGCCTCCTAGTTGTTTCCTGTTCCAGTCCCTGTACCTATACTTGTTTCCAGTTCCTGTTCCTAGCAATCCATACCTTCCTGGTTTAGCACAGAGCCGTGCCAAAGTCTGGTCGTGCTGCATCCACGTCTGACCTGCTTCACATCGCCTGACGTCCGCCTGCTACTTAGTCCAAGCCGAGCCTGCCCTGCCGCTGTCTGAGCTGCCACAGGTACCTATAAGAACTATAGACTATCACCTGCTCCCTGTTGGCCAGCTGCCTTACCGCCACGGCGGTACGGCCCAGTGGGTCCACAGACCCTTCGTGACAGCCGCGCCGCGGTCTTTATTGCTCCCGGTGTCCATGTGACTGGTCACATGATCGCCGGGTGCTGTTAGTGACAGACTGCTGCTGGGTCTTACTAGACCCAGCACAGCCCTATTAGTGACAATCGTCACTATGAGAGGGCTGATCTCCCCTGTGCAGCCCCAGTTACAGTGGAAAAAAAGGTGTAAAAGAAAGAAAAAAATATATATAAAGTTCCCCAAAGGTCTTTTTTGACCTTTGAGGGACAGACCATAGTAATGAAAAATAAAAGTAAAGTAAAGTGCAAAAATTTTTTATAATAAATACACAAAAAATACCCACCCATAAAAAAACTTTCCCCCTGCCAATCATTGTTGTAACGCTAGCCCGGAACCAATTACCCTAATATAGACATGTAATATATAAAAATTTACGGTAGACAATGACGATCACAAATAAAAGGTCTATTTTAGGGTAAAACTATGTTATTACCAAAAAAAATAGCTGAAAATTAAAAAAGCTTATTTTTTTACTATTATTTTCAAACTTTAAGCCTAAAAATTCTAAAATAGCAAAAAGGATGTGTATAAAAATGTAACAAAACAAACCTGCATTGTCTACGGAAAAAACAATCGCAAGAATCATGTCGCTAGCCCAACAAATAAAAAAGATATAGCTATTTAACTAATGCGTGCTAAAAATGGCTAAATGGTGTCTGGTCCTGAAGGCTGGTTAATCTTCAAGTACACCCAGCTCCTTCTCAACAAGTGAATCCCCCAGTGTAGCTCCCCCTAGGACATAGGATGCATGCAGGTTGTTGGTACCCAGATGCATAACTTTATAATTATCTACATTAAACCTCATTTGCCAAGTGGATGCCCAAACACTCAGTGTGTCCAAATCGGCTTGTAATTCACGAACATCTTCCATAGTCTGAACTATATTACATAGTGTGGTGTCATCTGCAAAAATAGAAATAATGCTATTAACCCCTTAATGACCGGGCCATTTTGCACGTTAATGACCAAGGATTATTTCTTGTTTTTTCACGGTCGCATTCCAAGAGTCGTAACTCTTTTTGTATTCCGTCGACATAGCCGTATAAGGGCTTGTTTTTTCCGGGACGAGTTGTATTTTGTAATTGTACCATTTTTAGATGCTTATAATATATTGATTAACTTTTATTAACTTTATATTAGGAGAGAATTGAAAATAAGCAGCTATTCCAGCATTAATTTTCACGTTATAAATTTACGCCGTTTACTATGCAGCGTAAATAACATGTTAACTTTATTCTATGGGTCGGCACGATTACGGGGATACCAAATATGTAAAGGTTTTATATGTTTTTTCTACGTTTGCACAATAAAAAGCCTTTTAGGAAAAAATTACTTGTTTTTGCATCGCCGCGTTCCAAGAGCCGTCATTTTTTTATTTTTACGTCGATGTGGCCGTACGTGGGCTTGATTTTTGCGGGACAATGTGTAGTTTTCATTAGTACTATTTTGGGGTACATAGGACTTATAGATTAACTTTTATTTTATTTTTTATGGGGGGAATGGGAGAAAAGAGAGCATTTTGCCGTAGTTTTTTGCTTTTTCTTTGGACGCCGTTCATCCGGCGGTTTAATTAATGTGTTCATTTTATTGGTCAAGTTGTTACGATCGCGGGGATACCATATATGTGTATGTGTTATTTGTTTTGACCGTTTTATTAAATAAAACCACTTTTTGGGGCAAAAAAGTAGTTTTATTTGACTTTGACTGTCATTTTTTTTTTTTTTTTTCACAAACTTTATTTAACTGTTTTACATTTTTTTTTTTAGTCCCACCAGGGGACTTCACTATGCGATGTGCCGATCGCAAATATAATGCTTTGGTATACTTCGTATACCAAAGCATTATTGCCTGTCAGTGTAAAACTGACAGGCAACCTGTTAGGTCATGCCTCCGGCATCGCCTAACAGGCAGATGCTGAAGACAGACCTGGGGGTCTTTGTTAGACCCCCGGCTGTCATGGAAACCCGACGGCGACCCGCGATTTGTTTGCGGGGGCGCCGATCGGGAGACAGAGGGAGTTCCCCCTTCTGTCAAACACATTAAATGCCGCTGTCACTATTGACAGCAGCATTTAATGGGTTAAACTGCCGGAATCGGCGCGCGCTTCGATTCCGGCAGTTGCAGCAGGAGCCAGGCTGTGTATAACAGCCGTGCTCCTGCCGCTGATCGCGTGGGTAAACTGTCAGTACCCGCGCGATCACAGGACGGATATATCCGTCCTCCTGCGCGAACTAGCAGCTGCTGAGGACGGATATATCTGTCCTTCGGCGTTAAGGTGTTAATCCCATCCTCTATATCATTAATAAATAAGTTGAATAATAGTGGTCCCAGCACTGAACCCTGTGGTACACCACTTATAACCGGGGACCATTCAGAGTAGGAATCATTGACCACAACTCTCTGGATACGGTCCTTGAGCCAATTCTCAATCCAATTACAAACAATACTTTCTAAACCTATAGTCCTTAATTTACCCATTAGACGTCTATGAGGGACGGTGTCGAATGCCTTTGCAAAGTCAAAAAACACTATATCCACAGCGGCCCCTCTGTCTAGGCTTCTGCTCACCTCTTCATAAAAAACAAATCAGGTTGGTTTGACAACTTCTGTCCTTAATAAAAACCGTGCTGGCTGTCACTTATTATTTTTTGTCAAATACTCCTGTATATAGTCCCTCAGTAGTCCCTTAAACATTTTTACCACGATTGATGTTAAGCTTACCATTCTATAATTACTTGGGGAAGACCTAGAGCCCTTTTTGAAAATAGGCACCACATTTGCCCTGTGCCAGTCCCTTGGCACTACTCCAGTCACTAGAGAATTTCTGAATATTATGAAGAGGAGGACAGAAATAACTGGACTAAGTCCTTTTAGAACTCTTAGGTTTAAAGGGAATGTGCTGCCAGAAAAACACGTTTTTTTTTTAAAAATTAAACATTTAGTGTGTGGGTGATTAAACATTGTTCAAATTTTTTTTATTTTTTTCGCGAGTCAGGAAATATTATAAATTTTTTCTAATTTATAATACTACCCATTTTTGGTCACTAGATGGAGCTAGTTCCCAAAATTGCAGCATTGCAACATTGGGTTAAAAGCCCTCGCTCTAGTGAGCTCTCAGCACCCCCCCTCCTTTATCCTGGCTAGTGCCGGGATAAACGAGGGGTTTGAAAGGTTTAACCTCCTACACTGTGTGTCGCCATTTTTTGAGGTAACCCACAGTGTAGTAGGTTTACATACAGTAGTAAACACACACAAACACTAACATACATTGAAATCTTTTACCTGCTCCTGCCGCCGCGGCTCCCTCCGGCCCGTCCGCTCCGTTTGCTGCCGCTGTTCCATGTGCACAAGTCCGGAAGCCGCGACCGGAAATAGTAATATTACTGTCCGGCCGCGACTTCCGGTCCACAGGAAAATGGCGCCGGACGGCGCCAATTTCGAATAGGACTGTGTGGGAGCGGCGCATGCGCAGTTCCCACACAGACGCCGTACACGGCAGTCAATGGGACGGGAGCCGTTCACAGTCCCTATGGGACTGTGGCTGCCGTATTCCATGTCTGTGTGTGTCGTTAATCGACACACACAGAAATGGAACAAAAAATGGCAGCCCCCATAGGGAAGAAAAAGTGTAAAAATAAGAAACAGTAAAACACAAACACACAAATGAATATAAACGTTTTTATTAAAGCACTAACATCTTTAACATATAAAAAATTTATTTGTGATGACACTGTTCCTTTACCCATCTGGTTCCATAGCCTTGTGCACATTTATTTTAAGTTAACCCCTTTAGGACACTGCCTGTTTTGGCCTTGTGGACACAGATGATTTTTTCAAATCTGACATGTGTCACTTTATGTGGTAATAACTCCGGAAAGCTTTTACCTATCCAAGCGATTCTGAGATTGTTTTCTCGTGACATATTGTACTTTAAGTTAGTGAAAAAATTTGGTTGATAAAGTCAATATTTATTTGTGAAAAACACCAAAATTGACAGAAAATTTTTAAAAATTAGCAGTTTTCTAAATTTAAATTTATCTACTTGTAAAACAGATAATAATACTACGCAAAATAGTTACTAGTTAACATTTCCCATATGTCTACTTTATGTTTGCATAATTTTTTGAACGTCCTTTTATTTTTCCGGGACGTTACAAGGCTTAGAACTTTAGCAGCAATTTCTCACATTTTCACGAAAATTTCAAAAGCCTATTTTTTCAGTGACCAGTTTAGTTCTGAAGCGACTTTGAGGGCCTTATATATTAGAAAGTGCCAATAAAATTCCCCATTTTGAAAACTGCACCCCTCAAAGTATTCAAAACAGCATTCAGAAAGTTTATTAACCCTTTAGGCGTTTCACAGGAATTAAAGGGAATGTGTTGCCAGCAAAACATGATTTTTTTTTTTTGTTAAACAATTAGTGTATAGGTGATTAAACATTGTTCTAATTTTTATTTTTTTTTTCACGAGTCAGGAAATATTATAAATTGGATTCAATTGGATTCTAATTTATAATATTTCCCATTGCTGGTCACTAGATGGAGCCATTCCCAAAATTGCAGCATTGCATGTGGTAAAGCAACCACATTGCTTTATGCTGCAAAATTGGGTAAAAAGCCCTCGCTCTAGTGAGCTCTCAGCATCCCCCCCTCCTTTATCCTGGCTAGTGCCGGGATAAACGAGGGGATTGAACGGTCTAACCTCCTACACTGTGTGTCGCCATTTTTTGAGCTAACACACAGTGTAGTAGGTTTACATACAGTAGTAAACACACACAAACACGAACATACATAGAAATCTCTTACCTGCTCCTGCCGCCGCGGCTCCCTCCGGCCCGTCCGCTCCGTCTGCTACCGCCGCTCCAAGTGCACAAGTCCGGAAGCCGCGACCGGAAGTAGTAATCTTACTGTCCGGCCGCGACTTCCGGTCCACAGGAAAATGGCGCCGGACGGCGCGCATTTCAAATTGGACTGTGTGGGAGCGGCGCATGCGCCGTTCCCACACAGACGGCGTACATTGAAGTGGATGGAACGGGCCCCGTTCGCAGTCCCTATGGGACTGGAGCTGCCGTATTCCATGTCTGTATGTGTCGTTAATCGACACATACAGAAATGGAAAAAAAAATGGCAGCCCCCATAGGGAAGAAAAAGTGTAAAAATAAGAAAAAGTAACACACAAACACACAAATTAATCCAAACGTTTTTAATAAAGCACTAACATCTTTAACATATTAAAAAAAAAATTGTGGTGACACTGTTCCTTTAAAGCAAAGTACAGGTGAAATGTACACATTTTTATTTTTTTCCCGAAATTCATTTGTAATACCTTTTTTAATGTAACACAGAAGGTTTTACCCAAGAAATGCAACTCAATATTTATTGCCCAGATTCTGCAGTTTTTAGAAATATCCCACATGTGGCCCTAGAGCAGTAATGGACTGAGGCACCAGCCGCAGAAGCAAAGGAGCACCTACTGGATTTCAGGGCCTCCTTTTTTTTTAGAATATATTTTAGGCACCATGTCAGGTTTGAAGAAGTCTTGTGGTGCCAAACCAGTGGAAACCCCCAAAAGTGACCCTATTTTGGAAACTACACCCCTCAAGGAATTTTTAAAGGGGTATAGCTAGCATTTCGTCCCCACAGTTTTTTTTGCAGAATTTAGTGGAATTAGTCTGTGAAGATGAAAATCTACTTTTTTTCTGAAAAAACATAGAATTTTTTCATTTTTACAAGGAATAAAGAAGAAAAAACACCCCAACATTTATAAAGCACTTTCTCCCGATTACGGCAATACCCCATATGTGGTAATAAACTGCTGTTTAAACCCACGGCACGGCTCAGAAGGGAAGGAGAACCATTCGAAGCACAGTTTTTGCTGGAAAGGTTTTCGGGTGCCATGTCGCATTTTAAGAGCTCCTGAGGTACCAGTACAGCGGAAACACCAAAGAAGTGACCCCATTTTGCAAACTGCCCCCTCAAAGAATTTATCTAGGTGTGTGATCACTTTTATGACCCCATATTTTTTGGGGCTGAATTTAGTAGAAATCTGCCATTAAAAATAAAATGTTACATTTTTCACAAATGCGTCATTTATAGGACAGATTTTTCAGACACAGCATGTAAGTGCAGGAAGACACCTCAATGTTGATTGGGATTTTTCTTCTGAGTTTAGAAATACCCCCAAAGTGGTCTAAATATGTTGTCTGGACACTTAGCAGTGCCTGGAAGTGAAGAAGCACCACAAGGGTTTTGAGGCATAATTTTTACTTGGATGATTTTTGGCCACAAGCACAGGCCTGAAAAAATTGTGCAGATCATACACATTTGTTAGAGTATTAGGTATTCATCTAGGGGTATATTGAGGGTTTTTTTTTTTGTTTGTTTTTTTAGAGTGTCTAATTTTAAAAATGGGTAAAAGACCAGAATGATAAAGGAAGGGGTGGGGGTTTTAAAAGTATAACATTTTTAATCCAGCGAGGTGTGGTAGATGCGGAAGCACTCCTTCATGCACAGTCCGGGTTTAGATGGGCAAGTGTCGCACTGATATGTGGCATCCTTGCGGATACCCATTTTTGCGCAGACACAGCACCCCTTTTCTGTGCCCTGCTTTTTTTTGCTGTAGCAGGCACTTCACTAGGAAAGTGCTGCCCAGGATCAATCCGGCAAACATTACTTGGAGCAGCAGACGTTTCCCCCAACTCGTCTCCAAATAAAAGACATTTTATCATTTTCTCTTGGTACTCCAAGTATGTACCCGGATTTCCAGCTTTCCTAAAAATTAAAAAGGAGTTATATAGTGCCAGCTGGACAAGGTTCACTGCCAGTTTCTTGTACCAGATTTTACACTTTCTCATGGCACTATATGGTTTCAACACCTGATCATTCAGGTCAACCCCCCCCCCCCCATGAATTTATTGTATGCCTGAATGCACACAGGCTTCATCGTGGATGATGTGAATCCACGTGTGGGGACAGGGCTGCAGCTGGCGTCGTGTATTGATGTCAGCATACAGACCTCTTTTTTGTCTCTAAATTTGAGACACAGGATCCCATCCTGCAGCAATCCCCTGCTTTCGCCAATTTGCAGGGATTGGCTGATGAGGGTCTTGGGAAGGTGCCTCTGATTTTTTCGCACCGTCCCACATGCCACTGTTTTTTTGTCTTTTAGACATTTGAACATGGGTACACTTGTGTACCAGTTGTCCAAGTACAAGTTGTACCCCTGATCAAACAGTGGGGCAGGAGGTCCCACACTATCTTCCCTGTTGTGGACAGGACGGGGGGACAATTTGGGGGCTATATTGTCCTGTCCTTCCCCTCATAAATCCGGAAAGCGTGTGTGTATCCGGTGTCCGATTCACACAGCTTGTACATTTTTATCCCGTACCTGGCGCGCTTATTTGGCAAATATTGGCAAAACTTCAGCCTGCCCTTCAAGTGCACCAGGGATTCATCTATAGAGGAGGATGAGAGAATGAACTGTGGTTCCTCACCACTCGCTGAGTCCGTATCGGACGCGATCATTGCATACGCCTCTTCGGCGGTGTAAAGTCTCGCTGCCATTTTGGGTGTGTGTGTGTGTGCGTGTATATATATATATATATATATATATATATATATATATATATATATACAGTCCAGAAATAGATGAACACAGCACTCCAATGGTTCCAAAAAATGAGGCCATGTGCTCGTTACCTGGGGGTGAATCAATTCCCCAAAATACAATAGAAAGAAGCATAGAACACAGTAACGGCACCAGGACTTCCGAGTAGATGAAAGCAGGGTGGATTTTTTCACCTCAACACAGCAACGTAGCTCACAGAACTGTAACAAAGTCTAACAAAGATTGTTTTTTGTTTTTTTTTGTTTTATAGCACTTCGTAAAACTTACTAACGGACACTGAGGCTGACTGACTCGGACGCTACGTATTGACACTGACAATGGATTGACGCTGACTAACTGACACTTACTGACAAGTGACGCGACTGACAGTAATGGATTGACGCTGACTATCTGACGCTGACTAACTGACACTTATTGACAAGGGATGCGACTGACAGTAATGGATTGACGCTGACAATGGATTGACGCAGACTAACTGACAGTGGACACTGACTGACACTGACTAACTGACACTTACTGACAAGTGACGTGACTGACAGTAATGGATTGACGCAGACTAACTGACAACGGACACTGACTGACACTGACTAACTGACACTTACTGACAAGTGACGCGACTGACAGTAATGGATTGACGCTGACTAACTGACACTGACAAGTGACGCGACTGACAGTAATGGATTGACGCTGACAACGGATTGACGCAGACTAACTGACAACAGACACTGACTGACACTGACTAACTGACGCGACGAATTGACGTAGACGAGCAACTACCTATGAACTAAATCAAATTATTATTTGTGATCAAAAAAGAGAAAAAATATATCCCTTATACACTGGGAGGCGGTGGGGAACAGGGGAAGTGAAAATTAGGGGTTATTCTCTATTTTCACTGACTACACGATACAGGCTCTGATCTCTCCAACTACTAAACACCAACTAAGAGATCAGGGCCTGTATCCTGTATTTTTCAACCGTCCTGCAACAAAACGCACTGTGATTGGTGGATCTGAGCAGACCCACCAATCACAGCTTTCGCTGGCAATGGACCAATAGCAGCAGTCCGTTGCCGGTCACGAGGGAAATGGGGAGGGACATGGGGGAGTGATGGTGGGAGTACAGGAACAGTTTTAACTTTTATGGAGGATGGGTGTATCTGTACAGATCTGTATAGATCCACTTATCACATCAGTCGCCGGCATTGGACCGCTTTTACGGGTCCGTTGCCGGTGACTGACATGTGTTAGCTGTCGGGTGGGGGCATTTTTAACCCCTCCCTAGCTAAAAGTGCAGCTCTCGCCGGCAATGGACCAATAGCTGTAGTCCATTGCCGGTCACATGGGACATGGGGGGAGGTAGGGGGAGCTTTGTAACCATTCCCGGACTTAACTACGAGTCCCAGGAACGGTTTTAAAAACTTTTTACCGTTATAGCAATGTGATCGGTGGATCTGTACAAATCCACCCACCACATCGATCGCCGGCATCGGACCGCTAATCGGGGTCCGTTGCCGGTGACTCGAGAGTATTAGCTGTCAGGGACAGCTTCTATCCCGGTTCCCGGCGCACACAGCCACCGGCTGTGTACACCGGGAACGACTCAGTAACTGTACGTCCTCGTGCGGGAAGTAACCTCCCGCAACGACGTACAGTTACTTCCTCGTGTGGGTAGGGGTTAACTTAGCTTGGACCATATTTACATTCAGCCAATTCAGTATATTAATCGATGTATTAACAGCAGTGGCACCGGCTACATCAGCTGCTCTTTCTACTGTTGTATATACATAGCTAAATAACCCATTTAGTAATCCTGCCTTCTCTTGATCCCCTGTGACCAACTCCCCATTACCACTATTTAGGGGTCCTACATGTTCAGAGCTTGGCTTTTTTGCATTTATATACTTTAAGAATTTTTGGGGATTTGTTTTGCTATCTTTGGCCACCTACATTTCATTTTGTATTTTTGCTGATTTTATTAAATTTATTATTACTTTTTTGCAGTGATGGTCACAAGCCCCTCTGAGGTGCCTCTCAGGCACCCCTATCAGTAGGGACAGCCAATATGTGGCGCCCAACAGCACAGGTCGCACTACCTTAAGGCTGACCCTGTTAATAAACAGTACATGCAGTGTGTCCCCCCCACCAATAAACAATAGTGCTAGCGGTGGCCCCTCATTAACAGTGCCAAAAGAGAACCCGCAATACATAGTAACAGCAAACTGTACCCTATAAACAATAGTGTCCCCTCATAAACAGCAGTTTCCCCTCATAAACAGTTCCATAATAGTACCCCTAATAAACAGTGCCAGAAAAGTGTCCGCCATAAACATTAGTGCTAACAGCGTCCCTTCATGAACAGTGCCATAATATACAGCCCCAGAAGCATGCCCCCTATAAACTATATTGCTAGCAGAGTTTCCAACATAGACAGTGTTATTAAAGTGTCATACATAAAGACTGCCAGCAAACTGCCCCCAAAAACATACTATACAAAGAAAAATATTACCAATAATAAGACTATACAAGGTGGAATAAATATCACCATACTGTTACTGAATAAAAACCACTATACAAAAATGTATATTACCACTACACAGTGACCATATAGTAGTAAAAACTAGTCCTACACAGGCACTCTGCAGACCATATAAGTGATTACAGTACCGTTATATCCAGTGACTCACAGGGGACATCCTCACTTTTCTTCATCCCGTTTAGACCACTATGTCGACTTCTTCTAGCCACGACTCATCTCTGCAGAATTTGCCACACAGAAATGTTGGTTCTTCACTTTTCCAGCATGTACCCCACCCTCTAAACAAACTCGCCATCTACAGTGCCCCAGACAGCAATAATGATCACTTGGTGCTCGACACAGTATAAGTGAAACCTCAGTAACCAAGCCCTCTTCATGCCCTCACACAGTTGTTTTTCCCCCGACACAGTAATAATGCCCATTTGCTTAAAATTAAATTAAATTAAAAGAAAAACTGAAATTCACCTAAACACAATTCCCACGATGAGCATCAGAGTCCTCTTCTTGCTCTCCATTACGAGGCGCAAGTGGTGTGCTGCAGTGATGTAATCGTGCCGCCTATGCCGAGACGCTGGCGCCCTCTGCGTCCTGACTCCCTAGATAAAGGATTGGTCTTCTGCCACCAATGGGTCCCCTTCCAGGGGCAAACACAGTTTTTTTAAAAGGAGGGTTTCCAAATGCATATTTTTTAAACCAAGTTATTTTCACCACGATCCACCACACTCCCGCTGCACTCTTGTTTTTACTATACGAATATTGCCATCAGCCTATCTTTTTGTCTTACAGCTCTAATATATAGGGCTAGGCTAGGGTTTTGCCACCAAGTATTAAGTCTTGTTTGCCAAATGGATCAAATACTTATTTCTCTGTGCACAATGCAAATAAATATATATAATTTTGACATTGTGATTTTTTTTAAATATAATCTATCTCTCACTGGTAAAATTAACCTAGCCTAAAAATTCTAGACTGTTCATGTCTTTGACAGTGGGCAAACTTACAAAATCAGCAAGGGATCAAATACTTATTTCCTTCATTGTATATAGTGCCGCAGTGCCCATGTAGATATTGCCACAGTGCCTCCTTTAGTGGCCCCATACAATAATATTACTTCCTTTAGTGCTCCATAAAGTAATTATGTCGCCTTTGTGCCTCATGCAGTAATAATGTCTCCTTTTTCCCCCCGACACAGTAATAATGCCCATTTGCTTAAAATAAACTGAAATTCACCTAACACAATTCCCACGATGAGTGTGACGGTGCATTTTGAGTTGTCATTGGGTTCGTAAGGTTAATACACGATCAACAGAGCCAGTGACAACAGGGCAACTCCAACAGGGTTTATTTCATCCAATGCTGAGAAGAACAAGTGGCCTTCAATGCAGGAAAAGGGTCTGAAGTCTCACCATCATGAAGATCACCTCTGCTGTTGGGACCAGTGTAACGTTGTCCTTCGCAGAACTGCTCCTCCAACGCTCCTTCTTCCACCTTAGAACTCACTGACACTCCAGTGTTCTCCTCATCCATGTTGGAAGACTGTGTGCCTGGAGAGTCCATACTGACTGCAACATCCACATCATCATTGGACTCAGACAAATCAGACCCCGAGTTATCAATAGAGTTGGGTTCCTCGACCTCTTGGAAATGCTGGGGTGAAGGGAACACAAAAAACCAATCACCAGGAGAAGCACAAACATCATTGCTCACTAGTGGGTCTGTTTCGTGTGACTTAACCTCAGTTGGGCTTTCAGAACTGACACTGGTGATCTCAGTGCTAAAGTTTTCAGGAGGTCCGGTGCTAGTTATATCTCCTGTGTCTTCATCATCCACACCAGTGCTAGTTATATCTCCTGTGTCTTCATCATCCAGAGAATTTGTTTCTGTAGATATATAGACATCCTCTGTATGTTTTCCTTCCAGTCCCGAATTAAGTTCAGAATCTTTTCCCTCTTCCTGGTGCACCAACGTCTCATGGGATATGCTGCCCCACACTCCACATCACTCACCTCAGGACACTCTGGAGCTTTCTCTGGAGATCTGTAGCGATCAGAGCCTGGAGCAGCAGCACAATCCTTATAACACTGTGCTGGCCGTTCACACCATGTTTGCGGCACCTCTCGCTCCGCTTGTGCCAACACCAATTCCAGTCCCAGAACTTATCATCCTTGGAGGCCAAACATCCCAGAACATCCATGGTCTCCTGGTACAACTCCCTAGCTTGCACAAGGACTTGTTGCTTCCTTGCCATAGTCAGAGCCTGATCCCAAGCCCAGGGTTCAATGTCTTCTGTAGACTTTGATCCGAGACAGTCCATTATCTCCTGGTAAACCACAATTGCTCTCCTCACGATAGACATCATGTGTGCAGACCTATGTCCATCTCTCCTGCACTCTGTTGATCCCACTTCTGACACCAATTGTCATGGGGTTCGTTAGGTTAATACACGATCAACAGAGACAGTGATATCTGCTTTGTTTGCTGGCCTGCACTCTGGCTGAGTGATAGTGGTGCCTCAAGATGATCCCCTGTGGAGACTGGACAATGAGGACACTTTATGTCTTGTGGCTGCACATCTGACTCATCTGATTGTCCATGGGCTGGAGACACGTCCTGTGGTACCTGATTACAGATTCATTCCTCTCTGCTGAGGGCTTACAATAAATCACACAAAAATGCACGATCACAATGAGCATCAGGGTCCTCTTCTTGCTCTCCATTACGAGGTGCAAGTGGTGCACTGCAGTGATGTCATCGTGTCGCCTATGCCGAGATGCTGGCGCCCTCTGCGTCCTGACTCCCTAGATAAAGGATCGGCCTGCTGCCACCAATGGGCCCCCTTCCAGGACAAACACAGTTTTTTTTAAATGAGGGTTTCCAAATACATATTTTTGAAACCAAGTTATTTTCATCACGCTCTGCCACACTCCCGCTGCCCTCTTGTTTTTACTCTATAAATATTGCCACCAGCATATCTTTTTGTATTACAGCTCTAATATATAGTGCTAGGCTAGTCAATATGTGCTGACCACTACTCATAGCATTAAAACCGGCATAGATAGTGCCACAGTCAGTTAGCCCTATAGATACTGCCACACACTGCCCCCTGTACATAGTGCCACACACAGTGCCCATGTAGATAGTGCCTCAGTGCCCATGTAAATAGTGATAGTGCCACGGTACACTTGTAGATAATGCCTTGTAGATAGTGCCACACACAGTGTCTATGTAGGTAGTGCCCCAGTGCCCCTGTAGATAGTGACACACACTGCCAGTGTAGGTAGTGCCACAGTGCCCCTGTGGGTAATACAACAGTGCCCATGTAGTTCGTGCCACACTTCCCCTGTACATAGCGCCACAGTGCACCTGTAGAAAGTACCCATGTGTAGCGCCACACACCGTCCCCTGTAGATGGTGCTACACACAGCGCCCATGAAGACAGTGCCACACTGCCCATGTAGATAGTGCCACTGTGCCAATGTAGATAGTGCCACACACTTACCACTTGTAATGTCTATGGCCACGGTCTGTCGTTCTAACTTACCCCTCGACGACCGCGGCCATGGACGTCCTGCTGCTGTGCTGCGTCGTCCCCCTGTGAGGCGCTGGCACTCACTTCCGGGTATCAAGCGTGTCTCCCAGAGGGAGACACCTGGAAATCATCATCATCAACTCCTGGAAATCATCATCATCCACTCCTGAATTCCTGGCCTATAAGAGGGTCACTGCCCTTCTTAGCCTCGCTTGAGCGTTGTTGTTGTTTCCCTTAGTCTGTCTTGCAAATGGTCTCCAAAGTGTCTTCCAGCTTCCCAGTGTTCCCCGTACCTGTATCCTGTATCCTGTTTCGTGCTATCAGTACCATCCTGGTCTACTGCCGTGCTGAATTGTTTTCGTGTTTTGCTGCATCTCCATGCCTGTTCTACTGCACCACGCCTGATGTCTACCTGCCACCTGGTCCCAGCCGAGCCTGCTTTGCTACTGCCTACATTGCCTCAGGTACCCTTTTCTGGACTATAGACTCAGTACCATACCTGTTTGGCCAGCTGCCATCCCGCTACATGGTACGGCCCAGTGGGTTCACACCCCGCATCGTGACAGTACACTCAGGCCATGGACCCCGCTGGTCAATTTAAGTGCATGTCACCCTCCCAAGCCATGCTGGCGAACCTGCAGGATCTCCGAACAAGACAGCTAGCTGCTTCCAATCCTGCCTCTATACAAGCGCCTCCGACCGACCCTTCTGCTACATCTCCTGGCGGTTCCGGTTCGGATTCCCGGTTCTCGCTGCCATTACCTTCTCGGTTCCATTGAGACGTGCAGGGGATTTCTGAACCAATGCTATATCCATTTTTCCCTGCGCGCCCGAGCGTTTTCTTCGGACGGAACCAAGATCACCTTCATCAGGTCTCTACTTGCTGGCAAGGCCCTGGTATGGGCGATCCCAATCTGGGAACGACAGGGACCCAAGACTCGAGATTTCCAGGGGTTCGTGCGGTTGTTCCGTACTGTTTTTGAGGAGCCAGGACGTATCTCATCGACAGCCACGGCTATCTTCAACCTTTGCCAAGAGGACACCTCCATGGGCGAATACACCACCCAGTTCTGGACCCTGGCAGGAGAGCTGTCCTGGAACAATGAGGCATTGGTGGCATCCTTCTGGCATGGCATGTCGCCCAGGTTCAAGGACGAACTTGCTGCCCGAGACCTACCAGCTGCCTTGGACGACCTGATTCTGCTGGCTATTCGGGTAGATATAAGGCTCAGGGAGAGGTCTCATGTGGTGCAACAGGGGAGACGACTACTTCCTAGATTGACGCCCAACTTCCAACAACCCCTCTTGCCTTCATCTACTGCTACGCCCAAGGTGCCGATGCAGGTGGATGGCCTAAAATTGTCCGTACAAGAGAAACAGCGCAGGCGCACCTCTGGACTCTGTCTGTATTGCGGCCTCGCTGGCCATGTCGTGCGTCTGTGTCCACAGAAACCAAAAAACCCCAACGCCTAGGTTTGGTTGAAGAGGCAACCCTGGGCGCTACTGCATTTAATCGTGAACTGTTTTCCAAACTGTTTATTGCCGTGACCATCGTCGTTGGCGAGAGGCTCCATCCGGTTTCTGCCTACCTGGACTCTGGCTCTGCAGCTAATTTTATTTGTCAAAACCTTGTGGATCTTCTCCAGGCCTGGAAAGGCCGTTGATCGTAGCCTTGGTAGATGGACTGCCTCTGCCTGACCCAGTTGTTTCTGTGACCAAGCCATTGAGACTTCAAGTGGGAGCTCTTCACACTGAGCTCATCTCCCTGTTTGTCCTGCCCAAGGCCGTCAACCCCGTGCTGCTAGGTTTGCCTTGGCTCCGTTTGCATGTCCCAGTCCTGGATTGGAACTCCGGAAAGGTTCCCCAGTGGGGTCCCAAGTGTCTCGACCGCTGTCTGGGTCATATCCATCCGCCGCAGCCTTCTCCGCATCAGTCATTGGCAGGGGTGCCTCCTTGTTTCTCTCAGTTCGCTGATGTCTTCGACAAGAAGGAAGTGGAGACCTTGCCGCCTCATCGTGCATATGATTGTCCGATCGACTTGGTTCCTGATTCATCCATTGTCCAATCGACTTGGTTTCTGATTCATCCCCTCCTCGCGGTAGAGTATACCCTCTCTCCCTGCCAGAGACTCAGTCTATGTCGACCTACATTAAGGAGAATCTGGAGAGGGGCTTCATTCGTAAATCCTCATCCCTGGCTTGAGCCTGGTTCTTCTTTGTCAAGAAGAAGGATGTATGCCTCCATCCCTGCATTGACTACCGAGGCCTCAATCAGATCACGGTAAAGAACAGGTACACTTTGCCTTTAATTTCGGAACTGTTCGAT
Organism: Rhinoderma darwinii; assembly: GCF_050947455.1. Lineage (NCBI taxonomy): Eukaryota > Metazoa > Chordata > Amphibia > Anura > Rhinodermatidae > Rhinoderma > Rhinoderma darwinii. Next base: position 123,376,131 of record NC_134687.1, read on the forward strand.
CGCATACGGGGAGCAAAATTTTTCACTAAACTGGACTTGCGGGGGGCCTACAACCTGATTCGGATTCGTCATGGTGACGAGTGGAAGACCGCATTTAATACTCGTTATGGGCACTATGAATACCTAGTGATGCCCTTCGGCCTGTGTAACGCCCCGCAGTGTTTCCAGAATTTGTCAATGACATTTTTCGTGATCTCCTCTATATCTGTGTTGTGGTGTATCTCGAAGACATTTTGATTTTTTTTCCCCAGATCCAGTAACTCATCTGAGTCATGTCCGCCAGGTGTTGCTTCATTTAAGGGAGAATCATCTTTATGCCAAGCTGGAGAAGTGCATGTTTGAAAAAAGATCTCTTCCCTTCCTGGGCTACATCATCTCCGATCAGGGCCTCAAGATGGACCCTGAGAAGGTAAAGGCTGTCCTAGAGTGGCCACGCCCACAAGGCTTAAGGGCCATACAATGCTTCCTGGGATTCGCCAACTTCTACCGGCTGTTCATCCCCAACATCTCGTCATTGACAGCCCCCATCTCTTCCCTCACAAAAAAGGGTATGAATGCCAAGGTGTGGACTCCGGAGGCTGAAGGCGCATTTGAGACCTTGAAAAAAGCCTTCATGTCAGCCTCTATTCTTCACCACCCTGATGTAGGGACTACAGTTTTCTTTAGAGGTGGACGCTTCCTCTGTTGGTGCTGGCGCACTTTTGTTCCAGAGAGGTTCTAAAGGCAAGACTGTGGTATGTGGCTATTATTCCAAACTGTTTTCTTCCGCAGAGCGCAACTACTCGATTGGGGATCAGGAGCTACTGGCCCTGCAGGAGTGGAGACACCTACTAGAAGGCGCAGTCCACCCTATCCTGATCTTCACGGATCACAAGTATCTGACCTATTTACAGACGGCTCAACGGTTGAATCCTCGTCAAGCCAGGTGGTCGTTATTCTTTGCTCTATTCCGGTTCGAACTCGACTACCGACCTGCCGACAAAAATGTGAGGGCCGATGCCTTGTCTAGGTCATTCAAAACAGAGGACACTTTGGAGTCCCCACAGAATATTATTGATCCTTCCTGCATCTTCTCTGTGAACCCTCTGCAGGTTAGAGACATTCCTCCAGGAAGAACTTTTGTATGTCTGGCAGACAGAGGAAGAATCCTTCGCTGGGGTCACAGCTCCAAGCTGGCAGGTCACGCGGGTACTCGTAAGACCCAAGACCTAATCGCCCGTCAGTTCTGGTGGCCCATGCTGCCCAAAGACGTCATGGACTTTGTCTCCTCATGTACGGTATGCGCAGCAAATAAAGTTGCCCACTCCAGACCAGCTGGTCTGCTCCAGCCAATGCCTGTACCCGATGCCCCCTGGCAGCATGTTGCAATGGACTTTGTCACGGACCTCCCTCTCTCTATGGGTTGCAGTGTGATCTGGGTGGTGGTGGATCGATATTCTAAAATGGCTTATTTTGTTCCCCTGACTGTCCTGCCTTCTGCTGCTCGACTGGCCGACCTCTTCTTACAACATATCTTCCATCTGCATGGCTTGCCCATGCATATTGTTTCGGATCAAGGGGTCCACTTCACTTCAAAGTTTTGGAGAGCACTCTGCGGTCTACTTGGGTTAAAGTTGGACTTCTCCTGGGCCTATCATCCCCAGTCTAATGGACAAGTCGAGAGGATTAACCAAATTATAGAGAACTGTCTGCGGCACTTTGTTTCCAGACGACATGATGACTGGGTGCAGCTGCTCCCGTGGGCAGAGTTTTCTTATAATAACCATACTAGTGAGTCCACCACCTCCAGCCCGTTCTTCATAGTCTACGGCTAACATCTTCGAATACCTCTTCCTGTCTCTACTATGTCCCAGGTGCCTGCAGCTGACTCGACCTTCAGGGACTTTTTGCAAATATGACAACAGACCCAATCTTCTGTTCTGCTAGCGGTGGATCACATGAAGAGAAAAGCAGATACTAGAAGACGGGATCCTCCTCAGTTTCTTCCAGGTACGAGGGACTAGTTGTCCTCAAAGAATATCCGGCTGAGGGTGCCCTTCGAGATCCTGCTACAAATTAACCCGGTGACTTACAAGCTGCGGCTGCCTTCTACACTCAAGATCCCTAACTGCTTCCATGTATCCTTGCTGAAGCCCCTGGTTCTGAACCGTTACTCTAGGACTCCTAGTTCCGCAGTGGCTCCTGGCGGGTTCGTCAGGGACTTTCGAGGTAAGGGAGATTCTAGCTACCAAGAAGGTGGGAGGAAGGACATTTTATTTGGTGGATTGGAGGGGATTCGGCCCAGAAGAGAGGTCTTGGGAGCCAGAGGAGAACATCGATGCCCCTGTCCTCATAAGGAAGTTTCTCTCCCGTTCTGGTCCCAAGAAGAGGGGGCATAAGAGGGAGCTTGTCTCCCGGTGGTTCCACACCCCGCATCGTGACACCACTGTAGATAGTGCCACAATGCCCCTGTAGATAATGCTGCAGTGCCCATGTAGATAGTGCCACACTTTTCCTGTAGATAGTGCCACAGTGCCCCCTGTAGATATTGCCACAGTTACCCTGCAGATAATGCCACAGGGCCCATGTAGATAGTGCCACACACTTCCCCCTGTAAATAGACCCACAGTGCCCCTGTAACTAGTGTCACAGTGCCACACACAAAGCCCATGTAGATAGTGCCACAGAGCTCCCGTAGATAGTGGCACAGTGCCCATGTAGATAATTCCACAGTGCCCTCTGTAGATAGTTCCACACATTGCTCATGTAGATAGTATAACACAGTGCCCATGTAGATAATGCCAGAGTGCCTATGTAGATAATGCCTGCATCATAAGAAAAGCGCTGAATGGTGGGGAAGGAAACCGATGGTTCCTTTGCCTCACCAGGGCTGTCCAGGGCTGTCAAATGTCCTAAGGACGCGGATACAATTGATTCCGGGGCCCTGCGTACGCCACTGCCCTTCTCCTACGGACCCAGTTTGCAGGAGTCCCCTATATGGATGGGGCTAAGGGCAAAACCCCAGTTTGCCCCAACGTCAGCACTGTATCAGGCAACTTATGACACTTACCATTTTTGGAAAGGGGGATCGAGCATGTTGGATTTTAACACACGTGATTCATTGTTTCCCCAGATGTGTTTGGCAGATGCTTATCCCTGCTAAACCACCAGAGCCAGTAGATAGGGCATCAGAGCAGGAAGAACATATGATCAGAACCATACATTAGTAATTTCAGATGGACATTTTCTGAATGACTTGTGGTGTACGGTTGGTCTGTGAGGATTGTCATTTTGAATGGCAACTCCATAAGTTAAAACTAAAAATAGCTGCTCGATCTCTGCCTTGATCTGTGGCCTAGTCTGGGCTTCTATTGATGAGATGCAGATTTACCATTTGGCAGGAATGATTTTCCAAAACTGCACCTGTCTTATTACGCCCGTATTTTGTGGTCCAGGCTCATGGAAATTAATGCACGTGGCCATGTGACACTCCGCGGCCGTCCGGGCCGCAAATCACGGCCATGCACACCTCTACGGCCGTGTGCATGAGGCCTTAATCGTCCAAAATCTCTAGTGTATGGCCCCCCAATGTACACCTTTGGAAGGAATTTGTGTTTTTAAACAACTTTTAAATTGACTTTTATAAAAAAAAAAAAAAATCCTTTTTAAGATACAGCTTCTATGTATCCTCTATACACAAATGCTGTATCATTTTTTCTCAGCCATGTCTGTCAGTTCAGATGAACTGACAGCTTGGCTGAGATCGCTGACACACAGAATCAAGCTAATATCGATTACATGTAAGTTATGAATTTAAATGTGACTGTTACTTGCTTCACTGCATTCCGAGAGAAATCATATTTTCTATTTTTTATTTAGCTGCATGAGATTTTGTTTCTTGCGTTTCAGGGTGTATTTTCTTTGTTAGAAGTCAAAACTCTAATTTCACAATTTTTCGGGTGCTTTTTTAATTCTGTAGTTCTTCAAATACCTTCAATTATGTTTTCATCTTACTGCAGAGGTTGTAACGATACAGATATGACATATATACTATATATTTTTTTTATGTTTTATTACTTATATTTAAAAAAAAAGTTTTGTTAAGTTTATTTTTCATGTGCTTTCGTGTGCATTTTTAAAAAAAAATAACTAATTATTGTATTAATCTTTATTTGCATTTCATTGTTGGTCCCACAAGGGGACTTTTACTGCACAATTTTATTTTTTCATTATAATTGTAAAGGATCTGCCAGGCACTACGTCTGTGGATACTCCCAGGATTAATCAGTCGACACCTGAGGCCAGACCTCTTAGACTGACACCGGCTCCCACCAATCAGGGTGGCAGGCTCAGGAGTGGGAGAGCCTATCGCGGCCTGGTCAGTCGGAGTTAGCTCCGCCCCCTGTCCATTTATACCTGCCGTTTTCTCTTCCTCATTGCTTGTGATTCTTCTTGGATTCCTGGCCCCACTGCTGCCTTGCTCCAGCCTGCTTCTGCCGTGCTTCTGCCTTGCTTCAGTTCCCGCTTATCCTGCTTCGCTCTGCCCCTGGCTTGCTTCCTGCTCCGTGCTCTCGTTTGTATACTCCACTACATCCTGATCCTGACTGGCTCGTTCACCACTCAGTTTCCTCACGGTGTTAGGTGGGCTACTGCCCCTTCCCTTGCTTGTTCCCTGTTTGTATCCCCTTGCACTTAGTCAGCGTAGGGACCGCCGCCAAGTTGTACCCCGTCGCCTAGGGCGGGTCGTTGCAAGTAGGCAGGGACAGGGCGGTGGGTAGATTAGGGCTCACTTGTTCCCTTCACCTCCTTCCTGCCATAACAATAATGCTTTGGATTACATATATATATTCCAATGCATTGCTGCTTGTGCATGTAAAATGCACATACAGCTGTTGATGCATATGTGAGGTATGCCCTAACAGGAGATCACACAAGACAGCCCTGGAGTCCGTTGTTAGGCCCAGGACTGTCTCCTATAACCATTAGCCCTAGCAATCTTTATCTTGGGTCTGCCAATAAGCTAGAAACCCCCCCCCCCGCCCACCCCACTCTTATGGTGCCTTGATTGCTACTGGTCGTAGCATCACAAGGGTTATCGCCAGAATCATTTTTCCCTGATCCCGGCCATTGCCACAGGGTGATGATTGTCAATCACAGATGGCTGTCAAGCACCTGCGCTGGCACAACTCCTCAACTCCTGTGCCCCCGCAATTACATCAATGTTATTTTATTGCAAATGTGTGAAAGATATTTGGTGAGCAATTGATACCCAAAGGGTTAAGGCATTTTGGAAGATACCATGCCACTAATCATATTACCCTCTAATATATCAGCATCATGTGTCAGAATATAGAATTAAAAAAGGGTTAGTTGACTACAACCCTTATTTATTTATTTTTTCTTTTAAAGCATATCTGTCGTTTGAGGTGACTTGCCAGAATGAGCTGTCATATATGTGTACATGAGGAATAACAGTTTTTCTGGCCATTATATGACTTGTATGTATAATTTTTAGCAGTTTTCCCCTTTGCAGGCTCTATCTCTAATTTTCAGATTTCTCTGAGCTAGTGGGTGGAGAACAACAGGCACACATAGAAGAGTAGAATCCTGCTCTCCTATCTCTATCTATCACATATATAGAAGCTGCAGCAGCATGGAGGACATCATAGAACAGTACAGGGGCGGGCTGGGCTGGGGGGCACGTGCCTCCGGATCGGTGCTCCAGTAGAAGTTTAGGGCCGCGGTCGCCAGTTGCGGAACTACCAGTAAAGGGCCTGTGGCATGAGGGGGCCCGTGCTGCCTGACATATAACATTTATGGGCCAGACGGCATGGGCCCCCTCATGCCCGATTACGTCACGAGCACCAGGAGGGGCTGTATCTGTGTCCTTACTAGGCTACAGGCCACATTAAGCCTGTAGCCTATAAGATGATGGGACAGAATCCCTGCGCAGGCTAGCATAATGTCATCACTGGATCACGCCGGAGTACGCAAGGGTCCTGTCTCGGCGTCGTGAAGCAGCTCCGTCCATTGTCAGAACGGGGGTTGGTGAGTACAATTCTTTTTTATTTTTTGTGGGGCTGTGAGGCAGGATCTACAAGGGGGGGGGGTTGTGTGGCATTATCTACATGGGGATCTGTGTGGCACTATCTACAAGGGGGGCTGTGTGGCACCATCTACATGGGGGGCTTTGTGGCACCATCTACAAGGGGGACTGTGTGTGGCACCATCTATAAGGGGGGCTGTGTGTGGCACCATCTACAAGGGGGATTGTGTCACACCATCTACAAGGGGGGCTGTGTGTGGAAACATCTACAAGGGGGGCTGTGTGTGGCACTATCTACAAAGGGGGCTGCGGCACTATCCTCAGCGGGCTGTGTGTGGTACTATACGGGGGGGTGTGACACTATATACAGGGGCACTGTGTGGGGCACCCTCTACAGGGGAGGAGGGGTAGATGATCTACCGCCCAGGGTCATCCCCCCCACACTTTATGACATCCTATTTTATGAGGGCCCTGATCATTGAACAGTGTGGGCCCAACATTTTGTAATGGCAGCCCTGACCAAAACACTCGATTTGTTAGAAATACATTAATTGAAGGGGTTTCTGTGTTTCTTTTTTGATAAATCTTGTATGTGCATGAAATACATACCATAGACTTACGTTACTGATTCTTGGCTGTTCCACGACTGATGCCATCTGGGCTCCCTGATACTCCTTTATTTATAATCTGGGGTTTGTTGTCGATAACAATGTCACATCATGCTGTGGTAATGTGACAGACGATGTTATGGACGATACACTATGACACTAAGTTATGGTAAAAGAAGCATCAGGGACCCAGGAAATTATCAGTGGTGGAACAGCCAAGAAGCAGTAATGTTAGTCGATGACTCATTTAATATTCTGTTAATAAATCTGTTAAAAAATCAGTAAATACAGAAAACATCTTCGATTACAGACTAGATGGCGTCTACATTACCCTGCGTGACCTGCCACTAACCTCTTCTACTGCTACAACAGGATTTGCAATGGGCTGCAAACTGCACTTCGATTCGCTGTGCGCCAATTCCATTAGGAGGAAAGAGGTGAGAAGCCGTCACCAAATTTTTTTGAAGTAGTGCATGTATATATGTTTGTATGTACGGTTCTGGCCAAAAATTTTGAGACTGACATAAATTTTGGTTTTCATGAAGTTCGCGGCTGTAAAGGATCTGCGAGACACAACTTCTGTGTATACGCCCATAGGTAATCAGTCTGCACCTGAGTCCATGTCTCTGAGACTGACTCCATCTTCCACCACTCAGGATGGCAGGCTTAGGAGCGGGAGAGCCTATCGCAGCCTGGCCAGACGGAGCTAGCTCCCGCCCTCTGTCTATTTATACCTGCCTTTCCTGTTCCTCCTTTGCTTGTGATTCTTCTCGTGTGGTTTCCTGGCCCAGCTACAGCTTCTACTATTTGATCCTGCTCCATACTGACCCTGGCTTACTGACTACTCTCCTGCTCTGCGTTTGGTACCTCGTTCACTCCTGGTTTGACTCGGCTCGTTCACCACTCTTGTTGCTCACGGTGTTGCCGTGGGCAACTGCCCCATTTCCCTTAGCTTTGTGTACCCTTGTCTGTTTGTCTCGTGCACTTACTGAGCGTAGGGAACGCCGCCCAGTTGTACCCCGTCGCCTAGGGCGGGTCGTTGCAAGTAGGCAGGGACAGAGTGGCGGGTAGATTAGGGCTCACTTGTCCGTTTCCCTACCCCCATCATTACAGTTGCGGTGCTTTTTCTCCTTTCGAGGAAACCTCCTGTTCCCGTTCTCACCCCTGAGGGGGTGGAATTCGAGGTGGCCAAGATTGTGGACAGCAAGATGGTCTAAGGCTCCCTCCAGTACCTGGTCCATTGGAGAGGATACGGGCCTGAGGAGAGGACTTGGGTACCCGCCCGGGATGTTCACGCTGGGGTATTGGTCAGGAAGTTCCACCTTCGTTTCCCCAATAAACCAGGTCCACTTAGAAAGGGTCCGGTGGCCCCTCATAAAAGGGGGGGTACTGTAAAGGATCTGCCAGGCACAACTTCTGTGTATACGCCCATAGGTAATCAGTCTGCACCTGAGTCTATGTCTCTGAGACTAACTCCATCTTCCACCACTCAGGATGGCAGGCTTAGGAGCGGGAGAGCCTATCGCAGCCTGGCCAGACGGAGCTAGCTCCCGCCCTCTGTCTATTTATACCTGCCTTTCCTGTTCCTCCTTTGCTTGTGATTCTTCTCGTGTGGTTTCCTGGCCCAGCTACAGCTTCTACTATTTGATCCTGCTCCATACTGACCCTGGCTTACTGACTACTCTCCTGCTCTGCGTTTGGTACCTCGTTCACTCCTGGTTTGACTCGGCTCGTTCACCACTCTTGTTGCTCACGGTGTTGCCGTGGGCAACTGCCCCATTTCCCTTAGCTTTGTGTACCCTTGTCTGTTTGTCTCGTGCACTTACTGAGCGTAGGGAACGCCGCCCAGTTGTACCCCGTCGCCTAGGGCGGGTCGTTGCAAGTAGGCAGGGACAGAGTGGCGGGTAGATTAGGGCTCACTTGTCCGTTTCCCTACCCCCATCATTACAGCTGCTTTAGTGTTTTTAGATCTTTTAGTCAGATGTTTCTATGATATACTGAAGTACAATTATAAGCATTTCATAAGTTTTTAAACTTTTATACAAACACTCAATATTTACAGTGCTGACCCTTCTTTTTCAAGACTTCTGCAATTCGCCCTGGTATGTTAGATATCACCTTCTGGGCCAAATCCTGACTGATGGTGTAATGACAGGGTAGGGAGACAGACAGGTGAGCCCTAATCTACCCGCCACTCAGTCCCTGCCTACTTGCAACGACCCGTCCTAAGCGACGGGGTACAACTGGGCGACGGTCCCTACGCTCAGTAAGTGCAAGATAGACAAAACAGACAAGGGTACACAGAAGCAAGGGAAACGGGGCTGCTGCCCACGGAGACACCGTGAGCAACAAGAGTAGTGAACGAGCCGAGTCAAACCAGGAGAGAGCGAGGTACAAAACGCTGAGCAGGAGAGTGGTCAGAAAGCCAAGGTCAATAACAAGCAGAGGATGAGTAGTACTAGCAGCAGCAGCAAGCCAGGAAACAAGCATAGAAGAATCACAGGCAAAGGAGGAACAGGAAAGGCAGGTATAAATAAACAGTGGGCGGGAACTAGCTCCGTCTGGCCAGGCTGTGATAGGCTCTCCCACTCCTAAGCCTGCATCCTGAGTGGTGGAAGATGGAGTCAGTCTCACAGACATAGGAGCAGGTGCAGACTGATTGCCCACGGACGTCGACACAGAAGCTGTGTCTGGCAAATCCTTTACAGTACCCCCCCTTTTATGAGGGGCCACCGGACCCTTTCTAGGTGGACCTGGTTTATTGGGGAAACGAAGGTGGAAGCTCTTGAGCAATACCCCAGCGTGAACATCCCGGGCGGGTACCCAAGTCCTCTCCTCAGGCCCGTATCCTTTCCAATGGACCAGGTACTGGAGGGAGCCTTGGACCATCCTGCTGTCCACAATCTTGGCCACCTCAAATTCTACCCCCTCAGGGGTGAGAACAGGGACCGGAGGTTTCCTCGAGGGAGCCAAGGACGGGGAGCAGCGTTTAAGGAGGGAGGCATGAAAGACGTCGTGCACTCGAAAAGACGGGGGCAACTCCAGTCGGAAGGAGACAGGGTTAAGGACTTCAATGACCTTGTATGGCCCTATAAACCGGGGAGCAAACTTCTTAGACGGGACTTTAAGGCGCAAATTTATTATATAAGATATTCACACCAGATCCCTGACCACAAACAAGGGGTTAGCAGAACGTCTTCTATCTGCCTGAGTCTTTTGTATGCTCTGGGACGCCTCTAGGTTCTTCTGAACCTGGGCCCAGACTGTGCACAGTTCCTGATGAATGAAATCTACCTCGGGATTGTTGGAACTACCAGGTGAAACGGAGGAGAACCGTGGATTAAACCCAAAATTACAGAAAAAGGGGGAGACCCCTGACGAGTTACTGACCCAGTTATTAAGGGAAAATTCGGCGAGGGGAATGAATGAGACTCAATCATTTTGACAGTCAGAGATAAAACACCTTAAATATTGTTCTAGAGACTGATTAGTCCTCTCCGTTTGGCCATTAGTTTCAGGATGGAAAGCCGAGGAGAAGGACAGATCAATCTCCAACTTTTGACAGAAGGCTCTCCAAAACAATGAAACAAATTGTACCCCTCTGTCAGAAACAATATTGACAGGAACCCCATGGAGACGCAGGATGTGTTTGACAAACAAGGTAGCTAATGTCTTAGCGTTGGGTAGTTTCTTGAGGGGCACAAAGTGGCACATCTTACTGAAGCGGTCTACTACAACCCACACCACCGACTTGCCTTGAGATGGAGGCAAATCGGTGATAAAATCCATGGAGATATGGGTCCAAGGTCTCTGGGGAATGGGCAAAGAACATAGTAAGTGTAATGGCAGGGGGTAGGGAGACGGACAAGTGAGCCCTAATCTACCCGCCACTCTGTCCCTGCCTACTTGCAACGACCCGCCCTAGGCGACGGGGTACAACTGGGCGGCGGTCCCTGCGCTCAGTAAGTGCACGACAAACACGACAAACATACAAGGAACACAAGCAAGGAAAAGGGGCCGTTGCCCACAGCAACACCGTGAGCAACCAGAGTGGTGAACGAGCCGAGTCAAGCCAGGAGTGTGCGAGGTACCAAACGAAAAGCAGAAGAGTAGTCGGTAAGCCAGGGTCGGTATGGAGCAGGATCAAAAATAGCAGGAGCTGTAGCTGGGCCAGGAACCACAAGGAAAGAAACAAAAGCAATAACAAGCACCGAGGGACAGGAAGTGCAGGCTTAAATAGACCGAGGGCGGGAGCTAGCTGAGTCTGGCCAGGTTACGATAGGCTCTCCCACTCCTAAGCCTGCCAGCCTGAATGGTGGAAGCAGGAGTCAGTCTCAGGGATGTATTCTCAGGTGCTGACTGATTAGTTCTGGGAGTTAACCCCGCTGTGCCTGGCAGATCCTTTACAGTACCCCCCCCCCCTTTTATGAGGGGCCACCGGACCCTTTCTAAGTGGACCTGGCTTACTGGGGAAACGCAGGTGGAACCTCCTGACCAATACCCCAGCGTGAACATCCCGGGCGGGTACCCAAGTCCTCTCCTCGGGCCCGTATCCTCTCCAATGGACCAGGTACTGGAGGGAGCCTTGGACCATCTTGCTGTCCACAATCCTGGCCACCTCGAATTCCACCCCCTCCGGGGTGAGGATGGGAACAGGAGGTCTCCTCGAGGGAGCCAAGGACGGGGAGCAGCGTTTGAGGAGGGAGGCATGAAACACGTCGTGTATCCGAAAAGACGGGGGTAACTCCAGCCGGAAGGAGACAGGATTGAGGACCTCAATGACCTTATACGGCCCAATAAACCGGGGAGCAAACTTCTTGGACGGAACCTTGAGACGCAAGTTCCTAGACGACAACCACACCAGATCCCCGACCATAAACAGGGGGTTAGCAGAACGTTTCTTATCAGCCTGAGTTTTTTGTACGCTCTGGGACACCTCTAGGTTTTTCTGAACCTGGGCCCAGACTGTGCACAGTTCCCGATGAACGACCTCTACCTCAGGATTGTTGGAACTACCAGGTGAAACGGAGGAGAACCGTGGATTAAACCCAAAATTACAAAAAAAAGGAGAGACCCCTGACGAGTTACTGACCCGGTTATTAATGGAAAATTCGGCGAGGGGAATGAAAGAGACCCAATCAAATTGACAGTCAGAGACAAAACACCTTAAGTATTGTTCTAGAGACTGATTAGTCCTCTCCGTTTGGCCATTGGTTTCAGGATGGAAGGCAGAGGAGAAGGACAGATCAATCCCCAACTTCATACAGAAGGCTCTCCAAAACAATGAAACAAATTGTACCCCTCTGTCCGAAACAATATTGACAGGGACCCCATGGAGACGCAGGATGTGTTTGACAAACAAGGTAGCCAACGTTTTGGCGTTGGGTAGTTTCTTGAGGGGCACAAAGTGGCACATCTTACTGAAGCGGTCCACCACCACCCACACCACCGACTTGCCTTGGGATGGAGGCAAATCGGTGATAAAATCCATGGAGATATGTGTCCAAGGTCTCTGGGGAATGGGCAACGAACGCAGTAAGCCCGCTGGTCGGGACCTGGGAGTCTTGGACCTAGCACAAACCTCACAAGCGGCGACGTAGGCCTTAACGTCTTTAGGCAACCCAGGCCACCAATAATTTCTGGTAATGAGGTGTTTGGTACCCAGGATGCCTGGATGGCCAGATAGTGCGGAGTCATGATTTTCCCTAAGTACCCTTAGCCGGAATTGCAGGGGAACAAACAGCTTGTTCTCAGGAAGGTTCCCGGGAGCTGCACCTTGATCAGCAGCAATTTCAGAGACTAAATCAGAATCGATCGAGGAAATGATTATACCTGGAGGCAAAATACAAGCAGGATCTTCCTCCGAAGGAGGGCTGGCCATGAAGCTACGCGACAGTGCATCAGCCTTAATATTTTTAGACCCAGCCATATAGGTAACCAAAAAATTGAATCTGGTAAAAAATAACGCCCATCGAGCTTGTCTCGGGTTTAGCCTCCGGGCAGATTCTAGGAAAACCAGATTCTTGTGGTCGGTAAGGACCGTTACCTGGTGCCTAGCCCCCTCCAGGAAGTGGCGCCACTCTTCAAATGCCCATTTAATGGCTAAGAGTTCGCGGTTGCCAATATCATAGTTACTTTCAGTTGGCGAAAACTTCCTGGAGAAGTAGGCACAGGGGCGTAGATGGGTGAGGGACCTGGTACCCTGGGACAAGACAGCCCCCACTCCCACCTCAGATGCGTCAACTTCCACGATAAATGGCTCCATTTGGTTGGGCTGAACCAGCACCGGGGCCGAGACAAAGCACTTCTTAAGGACCTCAAAAGCCTGGACAGCCTCAGGAGGCCAGTGGAGGAGATCAGCACCTTTGCGAGTGAGGTCCGTAAGGGGCTTAGCGATGACCGAGAAGTTAGCAATAAATCTCCTGTAATAATTTGCAAACCCCAAAAAACACTGTAACGCCTTCAGGGAGGCAGGTTGGACCCATTCCGCCACAGCCTGAACCTTGGCGGGGTCCATGCGGAATTCATGAGGAGTGAGGATTTGACCCAAAAATGGAATCTCCTGTACCCCAAACACACATTTTTCGGTTTTGGCAAACAGTTTATTTTCCCGAAGGACCTGGAGCACCTTCCTGACATGCTCCACGTGGGAGGACCAGTCCTTGGAAAACACCAGTATGTCATCAAGGTACACTACCAGAAAAATCCCCAGGTAATTTCTCAAAATCTCATTTATGAAATTCTGGAAGACCGCAGGGGCATTACACAACCCAAAGGGCATGACGAGGTATTCGAAATGGCCTTCGGGCGTGTTAAACGCAGTCTTCCACTCATCCCCCTCTTTGATGCGAATAAGGTTATACGCCCCCCGTAGATCCAATTTAGAAAACCATTGGGCCCCCTGAACCTGATTAAAGAGATCAGGAATCAAAGGAAGGGGATACTGGTTCCTTACCGTGACCTTATTCAGGCTACGGTAGTCAATGCATGGCCTAAGACCACCATCCTTCTTCCCCACGAAGAAGAAGCCAGCACCTACCGGAGAAGAAGAGGGACGAATGTAACCCTTGGCCAGGGATTCCTGGATATACACTCTCATAGCTTCACGTTCGGGACAAGAAAGATTAAATATCCTACCCTTAGGAAGCTTAGCTCCTGGTACCAATTCGATAGCGCAATCGTATTCTCTATGAGGAGGTAACACTTCGGAGGCCTCCCTAGAGAAAACATCAGCGAAGTCCTGAACAAACTCGGGTAGCGTATTCGCCTCCTTAGGGGGAGAAATAGAATTAACAGAAAAACATGACGTACAACATTCATTACCCCATTTGGTTAGCTCCCCAGTATTCCAGTCAAACGTAGGATTATGCAACTGCAACCAGGGAAGACCTAGAACCAAATCGTACGATAATCCCTGCATCAACAGTACAGAGCATTGCTCCAAATGCATGGAGCCAACAAGGAGTTAAAAAACAGGGGTATGCTGTGTAAAATAACCATTAGCAAGAGGAGTGGCGTCGATACCCACTACCGGGACAGGTTTAGGCAAATCAATAAGAGGCATAGCAAGGGACATAGCAAATTCCACAGACATGATATTAGTAGAGGACCCTGAATCCACGAAAGCACTGCCGGTAGCAGACCTACCACCAAAAGAGACCTGAAAGGGAAGCAAGATCTTAGTACGTTTCATATTTACGGGAAATACCTGTGCGCCCAAGTGACCTCCCCGATGATCACTTAGACGCGGAAGTTCTCTGGCTGCAACCTTACGCTTAGGACAGTTGTTCACTTGATGCTTGTCGTCCCCACAGTAGAAGCAGAGACCATTCTTCCTGCGGAATTCTCTACGTTGTTGGGGGGACACGGAGGCCCCGAGTTGCATAGGTATCTCTGAATCTTTTGGGGAGGAACGAAGCAACGGAGCTTCGGGAGGCATCATGGGGGAGTCGGAGGAGAAAACACATAAACGTTCACGTTGTCGTTCCCTGAGACGTCGGTCAAGTCGTATCGCTAAAGCCATAACCTGGTCTAGGGAGTCAGAAGAGGGATAGCTAACTAGCAGGTCTTTCAGGGCATTCGACAGACCCAACCTAAACTGGCACCTTAAGGCAGGGTCATTCCACCGAGAAGCTACGCACCACTTCCGAAAGTCAGAGCAATACTCCTCAACAGGTCTCTTACCCTGACTTAAGGTCACCAGCTGACTCTCGGCAAAGGCAGTCCTGTCAGTCTCGTCATAAATAAGTCCGAGAGCAGAAAAGAAACAATCAACGGAGGAAAGTTCAGGGGCGTCAGGAGCCAAGGAGAAGGCCCACTCTTGGGGCCCTTCCTGGAGCCGGGACATAATTATACCCACCCGCTGGCTCTCAGAACCTGAGGAATGAGGCTTTAAACGAAAGTAAAGCCTACAACTCTCCCGAAAGGAGAGAAAAGTCCTCCGGTCCCCTGAGAACCGGTCGGGCAGCTTGAGGTGGGGTTCAAGAGGTGCGGTGCGGGGAACTACCAGGGTAGCATCAGGCTGGTTGACCCTCTGAGCCAGGGCCTGGACCTGTAGGGAGAGACCCTGCATTTGCTGAGCCAGGGTCTCACGGGGATCCATAGTGGTGTCAGGGACCAGGGGTAGACTAGGTATGGGCTTGTTATTATGTAATGGCAGGGGGTAGGGAGACGGACAAGTGAGCCCTAATCTACCCGCCACTCTGTCCCTGCCTACTTGCAACGACCCGCCCTAGGCGACGGGGTACAACTGGGCGGCGGTCCCTGCGCTCAGTAAGTGCACGACAAACACGACAAACATACAAGGAACACAAGCAAGGAAAAGGGGCCGTTGCCCACAGCAACACCGTGAGCAACCAGAGTGGTGAACGAGCCGAGTCAAGCCAGGAGTGTGCGAGGTACCAAACGAAAAGCAGAAGAGTAGTCGGTAAGCCAGGGTCGGTATGGAGCAGGATCAAAAATAGCAGGAGCTGTAGCTGGGCCAGGAACCACAAGGAAAGAAACAAAAGCAATAACAAGCACCGAGGGACAGGAAGTGCAGGCTTAAATAGACCGAGGGCGGGAGCTAGCTGAGTCTGGCCAGGTTACGATAGGCTCTCCCACTCCTAAGCCTGCCAGCCTGAATGGTGGAAGCAGGAGTCAGTCTCAGGGATGTATTCTCAGGTGCTGACTGATTAGTTCTGGGAGTTAACCCCGCTGTGCCTGGCAGATCCTTTACAGTAAGCCCGCTGGTCGGGACCTGGGAGTCTTGGACCTAGCACAAACCTCACAAGCGGCGACGTAGGCCTTAACGTCTTTAAGCAACCCAGGCCACCAGTAGTTTCTGGCAATGAGGTGATTGGTACCCAGGATCCCTGGATGGCCAGATAGTGCAGAGTCATGATTTTCCCTAAGTACCCTTAGCCGGAGTTGTAGGGGAACAAACAGCTTGTTCTCAGGAAGGTTCCCGGGAGCTGAACCTTGATCAGCCGCAATTTCGAAGACTAAATCAGAATCAATAGAGGAAATGATTATACCTGGAGGCAAAACACAAGCAGGATCCTACTTCGAAGGAGGGCTGACCATGAAGCTACGCGACAGTGCGTCAGCCTTAATATTTTTAAACCCAGCCCTATAGGTGACCAAAAAGTTGAATCTGGTAAAATATAACGCCCATCGAGCTTGTCTCGGGTTTAGCCTCCGTGCAGATTCTAAGAAAACCAGATTCTTGTGGTCGGTAAGGACCGTTACCTGGTGCCTAGCCCCCTCCAGGAAGTGGCGCCACTCTTCAAATGCCCATTTAATGGCTAAGAGTTTGCGGTTGCCAATATCATAGTTACTCTCAGTGGGTGAAAACTTCCTGGAGAAGTAGGCACAGGGACGGAGATGGGTGAGGGACCTGGTACCCTGGGACAAGACAGCACCCACTCCCACCTCGGAGGCGTCAACCTCCACGATGAATGGCTCCATTTGGTTGGGCTGAACCAGCACTGGGGCCGAGATAAAGCACTTCTTAAGGACCTCAAAAGCCTGGACAGCATCAGGAGGCCAGTGGAGGAGATCAGCACCTTTGCAAGTGAGATCCGTAAGAGGCTTAGCGATGACCGAGAAGTTAGCAATAAATCTCCTGTAATAATGTTAGGGATCTACCAGGTACTACGTCTAGGTATACTCCTGGGATTAATCAATCCACACCTGAGGCCAGACCTGTTAGACTGACACCGTCTCCCACCAACCAGGGTGGCAGGCTCAGGAGTGGGAGAGCCTATCACGGCCTGGTCAGTCGGAGTTAGCTCCGCCCCCTGTCCTTTATTACCTGCCGTGTTCTCTTCCTCAGTGCTTGTAATTCTTCTGGATTCCTGGCCCCACTGCTGCTTGCTCCAGCCTGTTTCTGCCGTGCTTCTGCCTTGCTGCAGTTCTGCTTAACCTGCTTCGCTTTGCCCCTGGCTTGCTTCCTTCTCCGTGCTCACGTTGGTATACTCCACTTCATCCTGGTCCTGACTATTCATTCACCGCTCCGTTTCCTCGCGGCGTTCCGTGGGCTACTGCCCCTTCCCTTGCGTGTTCCATGTTTGTTCTCCCGTGCACTTAGACAGCGTAGGGACCGCCGCCCAGTTGTACCCCGTCGCCTAGGGCGGGTCGTTGCAAGTAAGCAGGGACAGGGCGGTGGGTAGATTAGGGCTCACTTTCCCTTCACCTCCTTCCTGCCATTACATAATTACAAGCCCATACCTAGTCTACCATTCTCCTATGCTGACGCTATCATGGACCCCCTTGAGACCCTGACCCAGCAGATGCCGGGCCTCTCCCTACAGGTCCAGGCCCTGGCCCAGAGGGTCAACCAGGGTGACGCTGCCTTAGTAGTACCCCTCACCTCACCTCTAGAACCCGACCTCAAGTTACCTGACCGGTTCTCAGGGGACCGTAAGACGTTTCTCTCCTTCCGGGAGAGTTGCAGACTGTATTTCCGCCTAAAACCCCACTCCTCAGGTTCCGAGAACCAGCGGGTGGGTATCATCATATCCCGACTCCAGGAAGGGCCCCAAGAGTGGGCCTTCTCCTTGGCTCCTGACGCCCCTGAACTTTCCTCTGTTGATCGTTTTTTCTCTGCCCTCACACTCATTTACGACCAGACTGACAGGACTGCTTTAGCCGAGAGTCAGCTGGTGACCTTACGTCAGGGTAGGAGACCGGTTGAGGAATACTGTTCTGATTTTAGAAAGTGGTGCGTAGCTTCTCGGTGGAACGATCCGGCCCTAAGGTGCCAGTTTAGGTTAGGATTATCTGACGCCCTGAAGGATCTGCTGGTTAGCTACCCCTCTTCTGACTCCCTTGACCAGGTTATGGCCCTAGCAGTACGACTTGACCGACGTCTCAGGGAACGTCAGCTTGAACGTTTCAATGTGCTCTCCTCTGACTTCCCTGCGATTCCCCCCGAGGTCCCGTCTCCTCGCCCCTCCACGGAGGACTCGGAGGTACCTATGCAACTCGGGGCCTCCATGTCCCCTCGACAACGTAGAGAGTTCCGCAGGAAGAATGGTCTCTGCTTCTATTGTGGGGGTGACAAGCATCTACTGAACACCTGTCCCAGGCGCAAGAATAAAAAGCCGGAAAACTTCCGCGCCTAAGTGATCATCGGGGAGGTCACTTGGGCGCACAGGTATTTCCCGTTAATGTGAAACGCAATCAAATTTTGCTTCCCTTTCAGGTCTCGTTTGCTGGCCGGTCTGCCACGGGCAGTGCTTTCGTGGATTCTGGCTCATCTGCTAATATCATGTCTGTGGAATTTGCTATGTCTCTAAAGATGCCTTTTATTGATTTACCTTATCCTATCCCTGTAGTAGGTATCGACTCAACCCCTCTTGCTAATGGTTATTTTACCCAGCATACTCCTGTTTTTGAACTCCTGGTTGGCTCCATGCATTTGGAGTAGTGCTCTGTACTGGTGATGCAGGGATTATCGTCTGATCTGGTATTAGGTCTTCCCTGGTTGCAGTTGCATAATCCCACGTTTGATTGGAATACTGGGGAGCTTACCAAATGGGGTAATAAATGTCTTATGTCATGTCTTTCTGTTAACTCTATTTCTCCCCGGGAGGAGGTAAACACGCTTCCGGAGTTTGTTCAGGACTTCGCCGATGTGTTTTCTAAGGAGGCCTCCGAGGTGTTGCCCCCCCATAGAGATTACGATTGCGCCATCGATTTGGTGCCTGGTGCCAAGCTTCCTAAGGGTAGGATATTTAATCTTTCATGTCCTGAACGTGAAGCTATGAGGGTGTATATCCAAGAATGCCTGGCCAAGGGTTTCATTCGCCCCTCGACTTCTCCTGTAGGTGCTGGCTTCTTCTTCGTGGGGAAGAAGGATGGTGGTCTTAGGCCATGCATTGATTATCGTAACCTGAATAAGGTCACCGTAAGGAACCAGTACCCTCTTCCTTTGATTCCGGATCTTTTTAATCAGGTTCAGGGAGCCCAATGGTTTTCTAAGTTCGATCTACGGGGGGCATATAACCTTATCCGTATCAAAGAGGGGGCTGAGTGGAAAACTGCGTTCAACACACCCGAGGGTCATTTCGAATACCTGGTCATGCCCTTTGGGTTGTGTAATGCCCCTGCTGTCTTCCAGAATTTTATTAATGAAATCCTGAGAGATTACCTGGGTAATTTTCTTGTTGTGTACCTTGATGACATACTGGTGTTTTCCAAGGACTGGTCCTCCCACGTGGAGCATGTCAGGAAGGTGCTCCAGGTCCTTCGGGAGAATAATCTGTTTGCTAAGACTGAAAAATGTGTCTTTGGGGTACAGGAGATACCATTTTTAGGGCAAATCCTCACTCCTCATGAATTCCGCATGGACCCTGCCAAGGTTCAGGCTGTGGCGGAATGGGTCCAACCTGCCTCCCTTAAGGCGTTACAGTGTTTTTTAGGGTTCGCCAACTATTACAGGAGATTTATTGCCAACTTCTCGGTCGTCGCTAAGCCTCTTACGGACCTTACTCGCAAGGGTGCTGATGTCCTCCATTGGCCCCCTGAGGCCGTCCAGGCCTTTGAGACCCTCAAGAAGTGCTTTATCTCGGCCCTCGTGCTGATTCAGCCCAACCAAGAGGAGCCATTTATTGTGGAGGTTGACGCATCCGAGGTGGGAGTGGGGGCCGTCTTGTCCCAGGGTACCAGCTCCCTCACCCATCTCCGCCCCTGTGCTTACTTCTCTAGGAAGTTTTCGCCCACGGAGAGTAACTATGATATTGGCAACCGCGAACTTCTAGCCATTAAATGGGCTTTTGAAGAGTGACGGCACTTCCTGGAGGGAGCCAGACACCAGGTAACGGTCCTTACGGATCACAAGAATCTGGTTTTCCTAGAATCGGCCCGGAGGCTTAATCCTAGACAAGCTCGGTGGGCACTATTCTTTACCAGATTTAATTTCTTGGTTACCTATAGGGCTGGGTCCAAGAATATTAAGGCTGATGCTCTGTCACGTAGTTTCATGGCCAATCCTCCTTCCGAGAAGGATCCTGCTTGTATTTTACCCCCTGGTATAATCGTTTCTGCCACGGATTCTGATTTAGCTTCTGATATTGCGGCTGATCAGGGTTCAGCTCCCGGGAACGTCCCTGGGGACAAACTGTTTGTTCCCCTGCAATACCGGCTAAGGGTACTCAGGGAAAACCATGACTCCGCTCTATCTGGTCATCCTGGCATCTTGGGCACCAAACACCTCATTACCAGAAACTATTGGTGGCCTGGGTTGCCTAAAGACGTTAGGGCTTACGTCGCCGCTTGTGAGGTTTGCGCTAGGTCCAAAACCCCTAGGTCCCGACCTGCGGGCCTACTACGTTCCTTGCCCATTCCCCAGAGACCTTGGACCCATATCTCCATGGATTTTATCACCGATTTGCCCCCATCTGAGGGCAAGTCGGTGGTGTGGGTGGTAGTAGACCGCTTCAGCAAGATGTGCCACTTTGTGCCCCTTAAGAAGCTACCTAACGCCAAGACGTTAGCTTCTTTGTTTGTGAAACACATCCTGCGTCTCCATGGGGCCCCAGTCAATATCGTTTCTGACAGAGGGGTACAATTTGTTTCCTTATTTTGGAGAGCTTTTTGTAAAAAGTTGGAGATTGATCTGTCCTTCTCCTCCGCCTTCTATCCCGAAACTAATGGCCAAACGGAAAGGACTAACCAATCCCTGGAACAATATTTAAGGTGTTTCATCTCTGACTGTCAATTCGATTGGGTCTCATTCCTTCCCCTTGCTGAATTTTCCCTGAATAACCGGGTCAGTAACTCGTCAGGGGTCTCCCCGTTTTTTCTGTAATTTCAGGTTTAACCCAAGGTTCTCCTCCGTTTCCCCTGGTTGTTCCAATAATCCTGAGGTAGAGGATGTTCATCGGGAACTGTGCACAGTCTGGGCCCAGGTTCAGAAGAACCTAGAGGCGTCCCAGAGCGCACAAAAGATTCAGGCTGATAGTAGACGTTCTGCTAACCCCCGGTTTGTCGTCGGGGATTTGGTCTGGTTGTCGTCCAGTAACTTGCACCTTAAGGTCCCGTCCAGGAAGTTTGCTCCCCGATTTATTGGACCTTATAAGATCATTGAAGTCCTCAACCCTGTATCCTTCCGTCTGGAGCTGCCCCCATCCTTTCGCATACATGACGTCTTCCATGCCTCCCTCCTCAAACGCTGCTCCCCGTCCTGGTCCCCCTCGAGGAAACCTCCTGTTCCCGTTCTCACCCCTGAGGGGGTGGAATTCGAGGTGGCCAAGATTATGGACAGTAGGATGGTCCAGGGCTCCCTCCAGTACCTGGTCCATTGGAGAGGATACGGGCCGGAGGAGAGGACTTGGGTACCTGCCCGTGATGTTCACGCTGGGGTATTGATCAGGAGGTTCCACCTTCTCTTCCCTACTAAACCGGGTCCTCTTAGTAAGGGTCCGGTGGCCCCTCATAAAAGGGGGAGTACTGTTAGGGATCTGCCAGGTACTACGTCTAGGTATACTCCTGGAATTAATCAATCCACACCTGAGGCCAGACCTGTTAGACTGACACTGTCTCCCACCA
The DNA here is from genome assembly GCF_050947455.1 of Rhinoderma darwinii. NCBI lineage: Eukaryota > Metazoa > Chordata > Amphibia > Anura > Rhinodermatidae > Rhinoderma > Rhinoderma darwinii. Next base: position 123,397,797 of record NC_134687.1, read on the forward strand.
ACCAGGGTGGCAGGCTCAGGAGTGGGAGAGCCTATCGCGGCCTGGTCAGTCGGAGTTAGCTCCGCCCCCTGTCCTTTATTACCTGCCGTGTTCTCTTCCTCAGTGCTTGTAATTCTTCTGGATTCCTGGCCCCACTGCTGCTTGCTCCAGCCTGCTTCTGCCGTGCTTCTGCCTTGCTGCAGTTCTGCTTAACCTGCTTCGCTTTGCCCCTGGCTTGCTTCCTTCTCCGTGCTCACGTTGGTATACTCCACTTCATCCTGGTCCTGACTATTCATTCACCGCTCCGTTTCCTCGCGGCGTTCCGTGGGCTACTGCCCCTTCCCTTGCGTGTTCCCTGTTTGTTCTCCCGTGCACTTAGACAGCGTAGGGACCGCCGCCCAGTTGTACCCCGTCGCCTAGGGCGGGTCGTTGCAAGTAGGCAGGGACAGGGCGGTGGGTAGATTAGGGCTCACTTTCCCTTCACCTCCTTCCTGCCATTACAAATAATTAGCGAATCCCAGGAAGCACTGTAACGCCTTCAGGGAGGCAGGTTGGACCCATTCCGCCACAGCCTGGACCTTGGCGGGGCCCATACGGAATTCATGAGGAGTGAGGATTTGACCCAAAAATGGTATCTCTTGCACCCCAAACACACATTTTTCGGTCTTAGCAAACAGTTTGTTTTCCCGAAGGACCTGGAGCACCTTCCTGACATGCTCAATGTGGGAGGACCAGTCCTTGGAAAACACCAGTATGTCATCAAGGTACGCTACAAGAAATACTGCCAGATAGTCTCTTAAAATCTCGTTTATGAAATTCTGGAAGACCGCGGGAGCATTACACAACCCAAAGGGCATGACGAGGTATTCGAAATGACCTTCGGGCGTGTTAAACGCAGTCTTCCACTCATCCCCCTCTTTGATGCGGATAAGGTTATAAGCCCCCCGTAGATCAAACTCAGAGAACCGTTGGGCCCCCTGAACCTGATTGAAGAGATCAGGAATCAAAGGAAGGGGGTACTGGTTCCTTACAGTGACCTTATTCAAGTTCCGGTATTCGATGCACGGCCTAAGACCACCATCCTTCTTCCCTACGAAGAAGCCAGCACCTACCGGAGAAGTAGAGGGGCGATTGTAACCCTTGGCCAGGCATTCCTGGATATACTCTCTCATGGCTTCACGTTCGGGACAAGAGAGATTCAATATCCTACCCTTAGGGAGCTTAGCTCCTGGTACCAAACCGATAGCGCAATCGTATTCTCTATGAGGAGGTAACACTTCGGAGGCCTCTTTAGAGAAAACATCAGCGAAGTCCTGAACAAACTCAGGTAGAGTGTTCACCACCTCAGGGAGAGAAATATAATTAACAGAAAAACATGACGTCATGCATTCATTACCCCATTTGGTAAGATCCCCAGTATTCCAGTTAAACATGGGATTATGCAACTGCAACCAGGGAAGGCCTAAAACCAAATCGGACGATAATCCCTGCATCACCAGTACAGAGCACTGCTCCAAATGCATGGAGCCAACAAGGAGTTCAAAAACAGGGGTATGCTGTGTAAAATAACCATTAGCAAGAGGAGTGGAGTCGATACCCACTACCGGGACAGGTTTAGGCAAATCAATCAATGGTATAGCTAGAGACATCGCAAATTCCACACATATAATATTAGCAGAAGACCCTGAATCCACGAAGGCGCTGCCGGTAGCAGACCTACCACCAAAAGAGACCTGAAAGGGAAGCAAGATTTTATTAGGTTTCATCTTTACGGGAAATACCTGTGCGCCCAAGTGACCTCCCCGATGATCACTTAGGCGTGGAAGTGCTTCCGGCTGCTTATTCTTATGCCCAGGACAGTTGTTCACTTGATGCTTGTCATCCCCACAGTAGAAGCAGAGACCATTCTTCCTGCGGAACTCTCTACGTTGTTGGGGGGACACGGAGGCCCCGAGTTGCATAGGTTCATCCGAGTTTTCCGTGGAAGAATGAAGCAACGGAACCTCGGGAGCCATCATGGGGGAGTCAGAGGTGAAGGCACAAAAACGTTCAAGTCGTCGTTCCCTGAGACGTCGGTCAAGTCGTACCGCTAAAGCCATAACCTGATCTAGGGAGTCAGCAGAGGGATAGCTAACTAGCAGGTCTCTCAGGGCGTTCGACAGACCCAATCTAAACTGGCACCTCAAGGCAGGGTCATTCCACCGAGAAGCTACACACCACTTCCTAAAGTCAGAACAATACTCCTCTACAGGTCTCTTACCCTGACGTAAGGTCACCAGCTGACTCTCGGCAAAGGCAGTCTTGTCAGTCTCGTCATAAATAAGCCCGAGAGCAGAAAAGGAAAGATCAACGGAGGAAAGTTCAGGGGCTTCAGGAGACAAGGAGAAGGCCCATTCTTGGGGCCCGTCCTGGAGCCGGGACATTATTATACCCACCCGCTGGCTCTCAGAACCTGAGGAGTGGGGCTTTAAGCGAAAATAGAGCCTACAACTCTCCCGAAAGGAGAAAAAAGTCTTCCGGTCCCCTGAGAACCGGTCAGGCAACTTGAGGTGGGGTTCAAGAGGTGAGGTGGGGGGTACTACCAGGTAAGCATCACGCAGGTTGTCCCTCTGGGCCAGGGCCTGGACCTGTAGGGAGAGGACCTGCATCTACTGAGCCAGGGTCTCAAGGGGGTCCATAGATGTGTCAGGGACCAGGGTAGACTAGGTATATGGGCCTGTGATTATGTAATGACAGGGTAGGGAGACAGACAGGTGAGCCCTAATCTACCCGCCACTCAGTCCCTGCCTACTTGCAACGACCCGTCCTAAGCGACGGGGTACAACTGGGCGACGGTCCCTACGCTCAGTAAGTGCAAGACAGACAAAACAGACAAGGGTACACAGAAGCAAGGGAAACGGGGCTGCTGCCCACGGAGACACCGTGAGCAACAAGAGTAGTGAACGAGCCGAGTCAAACCAGGACAGAGCGAGGTACAAAACGCTGAGCAGGAGAGTGGTCAGAAAGCCAAGGTCAATAACAAGCAGAGGATGAGTAGTACTAGCAGCAGCAGCAAGCCAGGAAACAAGCATAGAAGAATCACAGGCAAAGGAGGAACAGGAAAGGCAGGTATAAATAGACAGTGGGCGGGAACTATCTCCGTCTGGCCAGGCTGTGATAGGCTCTCCCACTCCTAAGCCTGCCATCCTGAGTGGTGGAAGATGGAGTCAGTCTCACAGACATAGGAGCAGGTGCAGACTGATTGCCCACGGGCGTCGACACAGAAGCTGTGTCTGGCAAATCCTTTACAGATGGCAACCCGTTCTTGCCTAATCAGTGCTTGGAGTTTATCACAATTTCTGTATTTTTGTTTGTCCATCCGCTTTTTGAGGATTGACCACAGGTTCTCAATGGGATTGAGATCTGGGGAGTTTCCTGGCCATTGACCCAAAATTTCAATGTTTTGTTCACCAAGCCACTTAGTTATCACTTTTGCCTTGTGCCTTTTGTGACATGGTGCTCCATCATGCTGGAAAAAGCATTGGTCATCACCAAATTGTTGGATAGTTGGGAGAAGTTGCTCTTGGAGAATGTTTAGATACCATTCTTTATTCATGGAAGTGTTCTTAGGCAAAATGGTGAGTGAGCCCACTCCCTTGGATGAAAAGCAACCCCACACATGAATGGTCTCAGGATGCTTTACTGTTGGCATGACACATGGTAGTGCTCACCTTTTCTCTGAACAGTCATTCTTCCAGATGTCCCAAACAACCTTAAGGGGGTCTTACACTGGGCGATTATCGTGCAGACGAGCGTTTATATAATGCTCGTTGACAATAATTGCCCTGTGTAAACAGGGCAGACATCAGCAGATGAACGAGCAAACGCTCGATCATCTGCTGATCGTATTGTTTTAAAAAAGTTAAATATTATCGTTATCGGCAGCACATCTCCCCATCCATAGCTCTGTGTGACAGGAGCAAACGAGCACCAAGCAACGATGTCTTGTTGATCGGCGCTCGCTGCACCGGCCTATTGTCGGCTGGTGTAAAAGCCCTTAACCCCTTCGCACACCTTGGCGTACATGCATGACCAGGTGAGCAGTATGTTTGCACACCTGGGTGTGCAGTTACGTCCACGCATTAAAAGTTAACCGCCTCGCGGGGGTTAACTGTGCAGGGTGTCTTCCCTGCTCTCCCCGGTGCCGATCAGCTTTCCGTCGCCGCAGACGATGACCTCCGGGCTGCCATGTATGGAAGCCTATAAGGACCTGTACATATAGGCTGGTCCTCATAGGCTTCCTGTCAGAGTGACTGTCACGTCACAATGACAGTTAGAACACATTACACTACGTAGGTAGTGTAATATATTCTAGCAGCGATCAGAGTTGCAAGTCTTCAAGTCCCCTAGTGGGACAACAAAAAGAAAAAAAAAAGGTAATAAAAATGTTTAATAAAAGTGTAAAAATAAAAGTTATAAGTGACATAAACAAGAAATGCTTTTTTTCCTATAATAAGTCTTTTATTATAGGAAAAAAAATGAAAACTTTAAAAAAGTACACATATTTGGTATAAACGCGTTCGTAACGACCCAAAGTATAAAACTATAATATTAACCCCTTAACTCTCAGTGACGTACTATTACGTCATGGAAAGCGCCCTGTTCGCGCTCCATGACGGAATAGTACGTCTCGGGAGTAACGGCCGTTTCGGCCGTCCTCCCGACACATACAGGAGCTGTGACAGCTGCTGTCTCGTTCAGCAGCTGTCACAGCTCCTACAGCGGGGACCGATCGCTGTGTCCCCGCTGATTAAACCCTTAAAAGCCGCGTTCTATAGAGATCGCTGCTTTTTAGGGGTTAAGCTGCCATTGCCGGCCTGCTACACGATAGCGGCCGGCGATGGTGACTATGGGAACCGGACACCAAACAATGGCGTCCAGCTATGCCATAGACGGAAGCCTAGTGGGCCCTGACAGAGTCAGGACCCACTATGCTTGCTGTCAGTGAGGAGCTGACAGTTCTAATACACTGCACTACGCATGTAGTGCAGTGTATTAGAATAGCGATCAGGGCCTCCTGTCCTCAAGTCCCCTAGTGGGACAAAGTAAAAAAGTAAAAAAAAAGTTTAAAAAAGATGTGTAAAAATAAGAAAATAAAAGATTTAAAAGTATTAAAAGTAAAAATCCCCCCTTTTCCCTTATCAGTCATTTATCATTAATAAAAATATATAAACAAACAAATAAACTATACATAATTGGTATCGCTGCGTCCGTAACGGCCTGAACTACAAAATTATTTTATTATTTATTCCGCGCGGTGAACGCCGTAAAAGAAAATAATAATAAACCGTCCCAGAATCACAATTGTTTGGTCACTTCACCTCGCAAAAAATGGAATGAGAAGAGATCAAAAAGTCGCATGTACCTAAAAATGGTACTGATGGAAACTACAGTTCGTTACGCAAAAAATATGTCCTCGCACGGCTTTATTGATGGAAAAATAAAAACGTTATGGCACTTAGAATAAGGTAACACCAAAAGTGAGTGATTTATTACAAAACGTATTTTATTGTGCAAACGCCATAAGACATAAAAATAAACTAAAAACATCTGGTATCGCCGTAATCGTATCGCCCCGCAGAATAAAGTGAATATGTCATTTATAGCGCACGGTGAACGCTGTAAAAAAAATAGAATAAAAAAACGATAGTAGGATTGCTGTTTTTTAGTCACCACGCCACCTAAAAATAGAATAAAAACTGATCAAAAAGCCGCATGCACCCCAAGAAAACTACAATGGATTCCTCAAGGGGTTTAGTGTCAAAAATGGGGTCACTTTTGGGGGGTTTCCAATGTTTTGGCACCACAAGACCTCTTCAAACCGGACATGGTGCCTAATAAAAAAGAGGTCTCATAATCCACTGGGTGCTCCTTTGCTTCGGAGGCCGGCGCTAAAGTCCATTACCGCACTAGGGCCACATGTGGGATATTTCTCAAAACTGCAGAATCTGGGCAATACGTATTAAGTTGCGTTTCTCTGATAAATCCTTTTGTGTTGTAAAAAAAATGGTATAAAGAGGATTTTCTGACAAAAAAAAAATGTAAATTTCACACCTACTTTGCTCTAAATTTCTGTGAAACACCTAAAGGGTTCATAAACTTTCTAAATGCTGTTGTGAATACTTTGAGGGGTCTAGTTTCTAAAATGGGGTGTTTGATAGGGGTTTCTAATATATAGGCCCCTCAAAGCAACTTCAGAACTGAACTGGAACCTAGAAAAATAAATAAATGAGGCAATACTTTGCTTCTTACATTATACTGATAATGAGCCGTGCCCACCCCGAGATGACCCCAGTTTTGACCGTTTGTATAAACGGAGACCCCTATTAGACTGTTTCAGTGCCCGGTTTTCCCAAGTATTCACCCCCGAGACGTGTATTTCTATTGATGAGTCCCTGGTACATTTTAAAGGGAGGGTTCAATTCCGCGAGTACCTGCCGGGTAAGAGGGCAAGGTATGGCGTGAAGATGTATAAGCTATGCGAGAGTGCATCAGGGTATACCTACAAATTTAGGATATATGAAGGAAAGGCCACCCCCAAACCAGACTGCATCCTGGACTACAATAGGTACATGGGAGAGGTGGACTTGTCAGATCAAATCCTGAAGCCCTACAGCGCCATGCGGTGTGGTATAAGAAAGCTGGCCGGGCACATCATACAGATGGCTTTGTACAATGCGTACGTGCTACGTCGATGTGCAGGCCAGAGGGGAACTTTCCTGGAATTTCAAGAGGTGATTATCAAGAACCTAATCTTTAGGGACCAAGAAGGGGGGCACCCAGTACTTCTGGAAGCGGGGCCACACGCATCGTACCAGGGCGGCAACACTTTCCAGGAGAAGTTCCCCAAACTGGCAAGAAGGGAAAAAGTCAAAAGAGGTGCAAAGTCTGCTATAAGGGATGACACAATATATCAATGTGACACGTGTCCCGAATAACCAGAGCTCTGTATGAAAGAGTGTTTTAAAATTTATCATACATCCCTTGGTTTATAATTTACCCCAATTTTACTTACCCTGATGCCCCCCGCACAGCTTATCCCCCCTCGTCTTTCACCTCTGAGCCCTGCTGTGTGCCCAGGCAGCTGATAACAGCCACATGTAGGGTATTGCCATACCCGGGAGAACCCACATTACAGTTTATGGGGTGTAGGTCTCCGGTCAAAATGCTCACTACACCTCTAGATGAATGCCTTAAGGGTGTTGTCTTTAAAACGGGGTCACTTCTTGCGGGTTTCAACTGTACTGGTACCTCAGGGGCTTCTGCATACATGACTTCGCACTAGAAAATCCCCAGTAGGCCAAATGGTGGTCCTTTCCTTCTGAGCCCTCCCATGGGCCCAAACGGCAGTTTATCACCACAAATGGGGTATTGCTGCACTCAGAACAAATTGCGCAACAGAATGGGGTATTTTGTTTCTTGTGAAAATAAGAAATTTTCAGCCAAAACGACATATTATTTGAAAAAAAATATTTTGTTTTCATTCCCAGCCCAATTCAAATAAGTTCTGTGAAAAAACTATGCGGTAAAAATGGTCACAACACCCATAAATGAATTCCTTGAGGGGTGTAGTTTCCAAAATGGGGTCACTTCTGGTGGGTTTCTATTGCTTTGATACCTCTGGGGCTCTGCAAATGTGACATGGCACCCGAAAACCAATCCAGCAAAATCTGGACTCCAAAGAACAAATAGCGCTCCTTTGCTTTTGAGCCCTCCCATGGGCCCAAACAGCAGTTTATCACCACAAATGGGGTATTGCCGCACTCAGGACAAATTGCGCAACAAAATGGAGTATTTTATTTCTTGTGAAAATAAGAATTTTTGAGCTAAAATGACATATTATTGGAAAAAATATATATTTTTTTTCATTCCCAGCCCAATTCAAATAAGTTCTGTGAAGAAACTATTGGGTCTAAATGGTCACATTATCCATAAATGAATTCCTTGAGGGGTGTTGTTTCCAAAATGGGGTCACTTCTGGTGGGTTTCCATTGCTTTGATACCTCTGGGGCTCTGCAAATGTGACATGGCACCCGAAAACCAAACCAGCAAAATCTGCACTCCAAAGAACACACAGCGCTTCTTTCCTTCTGAGGCCTCCCATGAGCCCAAACGGCAGTTTATCACCACAAATGGGGTATTGCCACACTAAGGACAAATTGGGCAACAAGATAGAGTATTTTGTTCCCTGTGAAAATAATATTTTTTCATAAAAAATTACTTCTTATTGGAAAAAATGACATTTTTTTAAATGTCACAGCCCAATTGAAATAGGTGTTGTGAAAAAACTGTGCTGTCAAAATGCTAACAACAACAATAAATGAATTCCTTGAGGGGTGTAGTTTCCAAAATGGGGTCACTTCTGGTGGGTTTCCATTGCTTTGATACCTCTGAGGCTCTGCAAATGCGACATGGCACCCGAAAACCAATCCAGCAAAATCTGGACTCCAACAAACACATAGCGCTCCTTTCCTTCTGAGCCCTCCCATGAGCCCAAACGGCAGTTTATCACCACAAATGGGGTATTGCCACACTAAGGACAAATTGGGCAACAAAATGGGGTATTTTGTTCCCTGTGAAAATAAGAAATTTTGATCACAAATGACATTTTATTGGAAAAAATTACATTTTTTTCATTTCACAGCCCAATTCAAATACGTGCTGTGAAAAAACTGTGCGGTCAAAATGGTAACAACAACCATAAATGAATTCCTTGAGGGGTGTAGTTTCCAAAATGGGGTCACTATTGGGGGATTCCTACTGTTTTGGCACCTCAACACCTCTTCAAACCTGGCATGCTGCCTAAAATATATTCTAATAAAAAAGAGGACTCAAAATGCACTAGGTGCTTCTTTGCTTCTAGGGCTTGTGTTTTATTCCACGAGCGCAGTAGAGCCACATGTGGGACATTTCTAAAAACTGCAGAATCTGGACAATACATATTTAGTAGTGTTTCTCTGGTAAAACCTTCTTTGTTACAGAAAAAAAAATGAATAAAATTGAAATTCAGCAAGAAAAATGAAATTTGCAAATTTCACCTCCACTTTGCTTTAATTCCTGTGAAATGCCTGAAGGGTTAAAAAACTTTCTAAATGCTGTTTTTAATACTTTGAGGGGTCTAGTTTTTAAAATGGGGTGTTTTATCAGGGTTTCTAATACATAGGCCCCTCAAAGCCACTTCAGAACTGAAGAGGTACCTTAAAAAAAAGGCTTTTGAAATTTTCTTAAAAATATGAGAAATTGCTGTTTATGTTCTAAGCCTTGTAACGTCCAAGAAAAATAAAAGAATGTTCAAAAAACGATGCCAATCTAAAGTAGACATATGGGAAATGTGAACTAGTAACTATTTTGGGTGGTATAACCGTCTGTTTTACAAGCAGATGCATTTAAATTCTGAAAAATTCTATTTTTTCAAAATTTTCTCTACATTTTGCCATTTTTCACCAATAAACACTGAATATATCGACCAAATTTTACCACCAACATGAAGCCCAATGTGTCACGAGAAAACAATCTCAGAATCGCTTGGGTAGGTTTAAGCATTCCGACGTTATTACCACATAAAGTGAAATATGTCAGATTTGAAAAATGGGCTCTGAGCCTTAAGGCCATAACTAGGCTGCGTTCTTAAGGGGTTAATATCCCGCACTGTGAACATTGCAAATAAAACGAAGAAAAAAAACAATGCCAGAATCACTATTTTTTTTGTCACCACCCCTCCGAAAATATAGAATAAAATTGATCAAAAAGTCGCATGTACCCCAAAATAGTACAAATAAAAACTACAACCCGTCCCGCAAAAAACAAGCCCTTACACAGCTTTTTTGACTAAAAAATAAAAAAGTTATGGCTCTTAGAATATGGTGACACAAAAAATGTATTATGTTATAAAAAAGTGATTTTATTGTGCAAACGCTGCAAAACCTAAAAAAAAACTATATACATATGAAATCGCCGTAATTGTATCAACCCGCAGAATAAAGTAAAATTGCAACTTATAGCCCAGGGTAAACGCCGTAAAAACATAAATAATAAAAAACATTGTCAGAATTGATGGTTTTTGGTCACCTTGCTTTTCCAAAAAATCTCATGTACCCCAAAATGGTACCAATGAAAACTACAGATTGTCCCGCAACAAGTAAGCCCTGACACAGCTCCGTTGGAGAAAAAATAGAAGAGTTCTGTCTCTCAGAATATGGCAATGCAAAACGTGCAGAGTGTTGCAAAAGTGGATAAGATTTGGCACCATTTATCAGTGTGACACCGGCCACATATCTATGAATTATAATTTATTTACCCCATTATTATACCCTCTTATTATACCCTGATGTACGCCGCGCAGCCTACATATACCCTTATGTACTTCGCACAGATTACAATTTTTTCACTAACATAAAGTACAATATGTCACGAGAAAACAATCTCAGAATCGCTTGGATAGGCAAAAGCATTCCGGAGTTATTACCACATAAACATACCTTCTATACCTTCTGTAGCGTCCATTGCCGCGGGCCGTCGGGTTTACTCACCTCCCGACGCCTGCAGCCATGGATCAGTGAGCGCCGGTCCCCATCTCCTTCACTTCAGCCTGGATCCTCCATCATTCTGACGTATCTCGGCAGTTTTAATTGGAGGTGGACGCTTCTTCTGTTGGTTTTACTATTCCAGAGGAGCTCCAAAGGAAGGTCAGTAGTATGTGGTTACTACTCGAGACTTGTTTATTCTGCAGAGCGCAATTACTGTATTGGGGATCGGGAGCTACTGGCCATCAAATTGGCTCTGGAGGAGTGGAGACATGTTCTAGAGGGCGCATCTCACCCCATCCTGATCTACACTGATGACAAGAACCTCATGTAGCGTCCATGGCCGCGGGCCGTCAAGTTTACTCACCACCCGACGCCCGCAGCCATGGATCCGTGAGCGCTGGTCCCCATCTCCTTCCTAGGAGACACCAGCGCTCACTTCCGCACCGTTCTGCTGTGTCCCGTAGGGTGCGCGCGCACGCTCGTGCCCGGCCTTATAGGGCGCACTTAGGAAATCGTCATCATCATCAACTGCCATGATTTCCTGGTCTATAAGAAGGCCCCAGGCCTTCTGATCCTTGCCTGAGCGTTGTTAGTTTTCCCAGTCTGTCTTGCAAATGGTCCCTTAGTGTTTCCCGTTCCAGTTGTTACCCGTGCCTTGTTCCTGTTCCTGTTTCCCGTGTTGTGCCTTTAGTATTGAGTCTGCCACGTTCTGTGTCATCTGCCACGTCCGGAGGAATTCGCCACGTCCTGTGTTATCTGCCACATCCGGAGGAATCCGCCACGTCCTGTGTCATCTGCCATGTCCGGAGAAATCCGCCACGTCTGGCGCAACCTGCGGAACCTGTGTCATCTGCCACGTCCGGAGGAATCCGCCAAGTCTGGCGCAACCTGCGGCACCTGTGTCATCTGCCACGTTTGGCATTACCTGCTGCACCCATCTCCATCAGTGCCAGAGCTGCGGCCACTGTCCGGACTATCCATTTACCCTTGTGCGGGACATTGTATTGCTGGGGTTTCCTGTTGTTTGGCCAGCTGCCTCCCCGCTATGGCGGTACGGGCTCGTGGGTCCACTAACCCGCTTCGTGACAGTACGTTCAGGCCACGGACCCCGCTGGTCAACCTGAGACTTTGATTTCAACTGTATTTTTATTGAAAATTTTCAAAATATACACATGACATAAAGATGCATGGGTAGGCCATGCAATCCACTTGACATAGCAGTAAATTCCAACAGACAAACAAGACATCGGGGAAAAGACACAAGGTGGAAGAGGGGGAGGGATTGTCAGAGCTCAATCTACGATCTAATCCTGAGATATCTGTAGCCAATACTTATCCCACAGATCCCACACCACTTTGAACCTGTCTAGTTCATTGTCAATAGAGGCCGTCATATGCTCCATAGTGCGAATATCCCTAATTCTAGTCAGTAAGTCGATGTCAGAGGGAGGGGCGGTCTGTCTCCATTTCCAAGCTATCAACGTCTTAGCGGCGGTGAGAAAGTGTCGAAAGAGTCAGGCTAGTGGCTTCCCCAAAGATCTGGGAGGGACATTCAGGAGATAATGAAGAGGGTCTAGAGGTATATCCTGCTGCAACACTGCCAACGCCAAATTCCTTACCTCCAACCAAAACTGTTGGACCAGTGAGCAGCTCCAAAAAATATGGAACAGGTCACCTCTCTGATCTCTACATCGCCAGCAATCCAAAGGAATACCCGGATTGAAGCTATGCAGAAAGGCAGGGGTATGATACCAAAACATAAGAATTTTATATTGATTTTCTTTATATGCAGTGCAGATGGATGTTTTAGCTGCTTGTGACCAGATAATCTGCCACAATGAGAGAGGGATAGATTTATTCAGCAGGGTCTCCCACTTCAACATATACAGTGGAGGAAATAAGTATTTGATCCCTTGCTGATTTTGTAAGTTTGCCCACTGTCAAAGTCATGAACAGTCTAGAATTTTTAGGCTAGGTTAATTTTACCAGTGAGAGATAGATTATATAAAAAAAAAAAAAGAAAATCACATAGTCAAAATTATATAGATTTATTTGCATTGTGCACAGAGAAATAAGTATTTGATCCCCTACCAACCATTAAGAGTTCAGCCTCCTCCAGACCAGTTACACACTCCAAATCAACTTGGTGCCTGCATTAAAGACAGCTGTCTTAAATGGTCACCTGTATAAAAGACTCCTGTCCACAGACTCAATGAATCAGTCTGACTCTAACCTCTACAACATGGGCAAGACCAAAGAGCTTTCTAAGGATGTCAGGGACAAGATCATAGACCTGCACAAGGCTGGAATGGGCTACAAAACCATAAGTAAGACGCTGGGTGAGAAGGAGACAACTGTTGGTGCAATAGTAAGAAAATGGAAGACATACAAAATGACTGTCAATCGACATCGATCTGAGGCTCCATGCAAAATCTCACCTCGTGGGGTATCCTTGATCCTGAGGAAGGTGAGAGCTCTGCCGAAAACTACACGGGGGGAACTTGTTAATGATCTCAAGGCAGCTGGGACCACAGTCACCAAAAAAAACATTGGTAACACATTACGCCGTAATGGATTAAAATCCTGCAGTGCCCGCAAGGTCCCCCTGCTCAAGAAGGCACATGTACAGGCCCATTTGAAATTTGCAAATGAACATCTGGTTGATTCTGAGAGTGATTGGGAGAAGTTGCTGTAGTCAGATGAGACTAAAATTGAGCTCTTTGGCATTAACTCAACTCGCCGTGTTTGGAGGAAGAGAAATGCTGCCTATGACCCAAATAACACCGTCCCCACCGTTAAGCATGGAGGTGGAAACATTATGTTTTGGGAGTGTTTCTCTGCTAAGGGCAGAGGACTACTTCACGGCATCAATGGGAGAATGGATGGAGCCATGTACCGGCAAATCCTGAGTGACAACCTCCTTCCCTCCACCAGGACATTAAAAATGGCTCGTGGCTGGGTCTTCCAGCACGACAATGACCCAAAACATACAGCCAAGGCAACAAAGGAGTGGCTCAGAAAGAAGCACATTAAGGTCATGGAGTGGCCTAGCCAGTCTCCAGACCTTAATCCCATCGAAAACTTATGAAGGGAGCTGAAGATCCGAGTTGCCAAGCGACAGCCTCGAAATCTTAATGATTTACAGATGATCTGCAAAGAGGAATGGGCCAAAATTCCATCTAACATGTGTGCAAACCTCATCATTGTTAGGGATCTGCCAGGTACTTCATCTAGGTATACTCCTGGGATTAATCAATCCACACCTGAGGCCAGACCTGTTCGACTGACACCATCTCCCACCAACCAGGGTGGCAGGCTCAGGAGTGGGAGAGCCTATCGCGGCCTGGTCTGTCGGAGTTAGCTCCGCCCCCTGTCCTTTATTACCTGCCCTGTTCTCTCCCTCAGTGCTTGTAATTCTTTTGGATTCCTGGCCCCACTGCTGCTTGCTCCAGCCTGCTTCTGCCGTGCTTCTGCCTTGCTGCAGTTCTGCTTGTCCTGCTTTGCTTTGCCCCTGGCTTGCTTCTGTCTCCTTGCCCGCTTGGGTGTACTCACTTCGTCCTGGTCCTGACTGTCCGTTCGCCGCTCCGTTTCCTCGTGGCGTTCCGTGGCTACTGCCCCTTCCCTTGCATGTTCCCTGTTTGTTTCCCTGTGCACTTAGACAGCGTAGGGACCGCCGCCCAGTTGTACCTCGTCGCCTAGGGCGGGTCGTTGCAAGTAGGCAGGGACAGGGCGGTGGGTAGATTAGGGCTCACTTTCCCTTCACCTCCTTCCGGTCATTACATAATTACAAGCCCTTACCTAGTCTACCATTTCTCCTACGCTGACGCTATCATGGACCCCCTTGAGACCCTGGCCCAGCAGATGCAGGGCCTCTCCCTACAGGTCCAGGCCCTGGCCCAAAGGGTGAATCAGGGTGACGCTGCTTTAGTAGTACCCCTCACCTCACCTCTAGAACCCGACCTCAAGTTACCTGACCGGTTCTCAGGGGATCGTAAGACGTTTCTCTCCTTCCGGGAGAGTTGCAGACTGTATTTCCGCCTAAAGCCCCACTCCTCAGGTTCCGAGAACCAGCGGGTGGGTATCATCATATCCCGACTCCAGGAAGGGCCCCAAGAGTGGGCCTTCTCCTTGGCTCCTGACGCCCCTGAACTTTCCTCTGTTGATCGTTTTTTCTCTGCCCTCGGCCTCATTTACGACGAGACTGACAGGACTGCCTTAGCCGAGAGTCAGCTGGTGACCTTACGTCAGGGTAGGAGACCGGTTGAGGAATACTGTTCTGATTTTAGGAAGTGGTGCGTAGCTTCTCAGTGGAACGATCCGGCCCTAAGGTGCCAGTTTAGGTTAGGATTATCTGACGCCCTGAAGGATCTGCTGGTTAACTACCCCTCGTCTGACTCCCTTGACCAGGTTATGGCCCTAGCAGTACGACTTGACCGACGTCTCAGGGAACGTCAGCTAGAACGCTTCAGTGTGCTCCCCTCTGACTTTTCTGCGATCCCCCCCGAGGTCCCGTCTCCTCGCCCCTCCACGGAGGACTCGGAGGTACCTATGCAACTCGGGGCCTCCATGTCCCCTCGACAACGTAGGGAGTTTCGCAGAATGAATGGTCTCTGCTTCTACTGTGGGGACGACAAGCATCTACTGAACACCTGTCCCAGGCGCAAGAATAAGAAGCCGGAAAACTTCCGCGCCTAAGTGATCATCGGGGAGGTCACTTGGGCGCACAGGTATTTCCCGTTAATGTGAAACGCAATAAAATTTTGCTTCCCTTTCAGGTCTCGTTTGGTGGTCGGTCTGCCACGGGCAGTGCTTTCGTGGATTCAGGGTCATCTGCTAATATCATGTCTGCGGAATTTGCTATGTCTCTAAAGATGCCTTGTATTGATTTACCTTATCCTATCCCTGTAGTAGGAATCGACTCAACTCCCCTTGCTAATGGTTATTTTACTCAGCATACTCCTGTTTTTGAACTCCTTGTTGGCTCCATGCATTTGGAGCAGTGCTCTGTACTGGTGATGCAGGGATTATCGTCTGATCTGGTTTTAGGCCTTCCCTGGTTGCAGTTGCATAATCCCACGTTTGATTGGAATACTGGGGATCTTACCAAATGGGGTAATGAATGTCTTATGTCATGTCTTTCTGTTAACTCTATTTCTCCCCGGGAGGAGGTAAACACGCTTCCTGAGTTTGTTCAGGACTTCGCCGATGTGTTTTCTAAGGAGGCCTCCGAGGTGTTGCCCCCCCATAGAGATTACGATTGCGCTATCGATTTGGTGCCTGGTGCCAAGCTTCCTAAGGGTAGGATATTTAATCTTTCATGTCCTGAACGTGAAGCCATGAGGGTGTATATCCAAGAATGCCTGGCCAAGGGTTTCATTCGCCCCTCGACTTCTCCTGTAGGTGCTGGCTTCTTCTTCGTGGGGAAGAAGGATGGTGGTCTTAGGCCGTGCATTGATTATCGTAACCTGAATAAGGTCACCGTAAGGAACCAGTACCCACTTCCTTTGATTCCGGATCTTTTTAATCAGGTTCAGGGAGCCCAATGGTTTTCTAAGTTCGATCTACGGGGGGCATATAACCTTATCCGCATCAAAGAGGGGGATGAGTGGAAAACTGCGTTCAACACACCCGAGGGTCATTTCGAATACCTGGTCATGCCCTTTGGGTTGTGTAATGCCCCTGCTGTCTTCCAGAATTTTATTAATGAAATCCTGAGAGAGTACCTGGGTAATTTTCTTGTTGTGTACCTTGATGACATACTGGTGTTTTCCAAGGACTGGTCCTCCCACGTGGAGCATGTCAGGAAGGTGCTCCAGGTCCTTCGGGAGAATAATCTGTTTGCTAAGACTGAAAAATGTGTCTTTGGGGTACAGGAGATACCATTTTTAGGGCAAATCCTCACTCCTCATGAATTCCGCATGGACCCTGCCAAGGTTCAGGCTGTGGCGGAATGGGTCCAACCTGCCTCCCTTAAGGCGTTACAGTGTTTTTTAGGGTTCGCCAACTATTACAGGAGATTTATTGCCAACTTCTCGGTCGTCGCTAAGCCTCTTACGGACCTTACCCGCAAGGGTGCTGATGTCCTCCATTGGCCCCCTGAGGCCGTCCTGGCCTTTGAGACCCTCAAGAAGTGCTTTATCTCGGCCCCCGTGCTGATTCAGCCCAACCAAGAGGAGCCATTTATTGTGGAGGTTGACGCATCCGAGGTCGGAGTGGGGGCCGTCTTGTCCCAGGGTACCAGCTCCCTCACCCATCTCCGCCCCTGTGCTTACTTCTCTAGGAAGTTTTCGCCCACGGAGAGTAACTATGATATTGGCAACCGCGAACTTCTAGCCATTAAATGGGCTTTTGAGGAGTGGCGGCACTTCCTGGAGGGGTCCAGACACCAGGTAACGGTCCTTACGGATCACAAGAATCTGGTTTTCCTAGAATCGGCCCGGAGGCTTAATCCTAGACAAGCTCGGTGGGCACTATTCTTTACCAGATTTAATTTCTTGGTTACCTATAGGGCTGGGTCCAAGAATTTTAAGGCTGATGCTCTGTCACGTAGTTTCATGGCCAATCCTCCTTCTGAGAAGGATCCTGCTTGTATTTTACCCCCTGGTATAATCGTCTCTGCCACGGATTCTGATTTAGCTTCTGATATCGCGGCTGATCAGGGTGCAGCTCCCGGGAACGTCCCTGGGGACAAACTGTTTGTTCCCCTGCAATACCGGCTGAGGGTACTCAGGGAAAACCATGACTCCGCTCTATCTGGTCATCCTGGCATCTTGGGCACCAAACACCTCATTACCAGAAACTATTGGTGGCCTGGGTTGCCTAAAGACGTTAGGGCTTACGTCGCCGCTTGTGAGGTTTGTGCTAGGTCCAAAACCCCTAGGTCCCGACCTGCGGGCCTACTACGTTCCTTGCCCATTCCCCAGAGACCTTGGACCCATATCTCCATGGATTTTATCACCGATTTGCCTCCATCTCAGGGCAAGTCGGTGGTGTGGGTGGTAGTCGACCGCTTCAGCAAGATGTGCCACTTTGTGCCCCTTAAGAAGCTACCTAACGCCAAGACGTTAGCTTCTTTGTTTGTGAAACACATCCTGCGTCTCCATGGGGCCCCAGTCAATATCGTTTCTGACAGAGGGGTACAATTTGTTTCCTTATTTTGGAGAGCTTTTTGTAAAAAGTTGGAGATTGATCTGTCCTTCTCCTCCGCCTTCCATCCCGAAACTAATGGCCAAACGGAAAGGACCAACCAGTCCCTGGAACAATATTTAAGATGTTTCATCTCTGACTGTCAATTCGATTGGGTCTCATTCCTTCCCCTTGCTGAATTTTCCTTGAATAACCGGGTCAGTAACTCGTCAGGGGTCTCCCCGTTTTTCTGTAATTTCGGGTTTAACCCAAGATTCTCCTCCGTCTCCCCTGGTTGTTCCAATAATCCTGAGGTAGAGGATGTTCATCGGGAACTGTGCACTGTCTGGGCCCAGGTTCAGAAGAACCTAGAGGCGTCCCAGAGCGCACAAAAGATTCAGGCGGATAGTAGACGTTCTGCTAACCCCCGGTTTGTCGTCGGGGATTTGGTCTGGTTGTCGTCCAGGAACTTGCGCCTTAAGGTCCCGTCCAGGAAGTTTGCTCCCCGATTTATTGGACCTTATAAGATCATTGAAGTCCTCAACCCTGTATCCTTCCGTCTGGAGCTCCCCCCATCATTTCGCATACATGACGTCTTCCATGCCTCCCTCCTTAAACGCTGCTCCCCGTCCTGGTCCCCCTCGAGGATACCTCCTGTTCCCGTTCTCACCCCTGAGGGGGTGGAATTCGAGGTGGCCAAGATTATGGACAGTAGGATGGTCCAGGGCTCCCTCCAGTACCTGGTCCATTGGAGAGGATACGGGCCGGAGGAGAGGACTTGGGTACCTGCCCGTGATGTTCACGCTGGGGTATTGATCAGGAGGTTCCACCTTCTCTTCCCCACTAAACCGGGTCCCCTTAGTAAGGGTCCGGTGGCCCCTCATAAAAGGGGGAGTACTGTTAGGGATCTGCCAGGTACTTCATCTAGGTATACTCCTGGGATTAATCAATCCACACCTGAGGCCAGACCTGTTCGACTGACACCATCTCCCACCAACCAGGGTGGCAGGCTCAGGAGTGGGAGAGCCTATCGCGGCCTGGTCTGTCGGAGTCAGCTCCGCCCCCTGTCCTTTATTACCTGCCCTGTTCTCTCCCTCAGTGCTTGTAATTCTTTTGGATTCCTGGCCCCACTGCTGCTTGCTCCAGCCTGCTTCTGCCGTGCTTCTGCCTTGCTGCAGTTCTGCTTGTCCTGCTTTGCTTTGCCCCTGGCTTGCTTCTGTCTCCTTGCCCGCTTGGGTGTACTCACTTCGTCCTGGTCCTGACTGTCCGTTCGCCGCTCCGTTTCCTCGTGGCGTTCCGTGGCTACTGCCCCTTCCCTTGCATGTTCCCTGTTTGTTTCCCTGTGCACTTAGACAGCGTAGGGACCGCCGCCCAGTTGTACCTCGTCGCCTAGGGCGGGTCGTTGCAAGTAGGCAGGGACAGGGCGGTGGGTAGATTAGGGCTCACTTTCCCTTCACCTCCTTCCGGTCATTACATAATTACAAGCCCTTACCTAGTCTACCATTTCTCCTACGCTGACGCTATCATGGCGGATATAAGCCCCTTAGTGGTGGTATTATACCTACACAACCTTTCGAAGCTTGTAGGTGTAGTGACCCGCGTGGATCTGAAAGTTTGTTGCATGTAATGTCTGATCTGAAGATAATGTATGGGAGCCAAACATTGAGTCTATTTGCAAGAAGACGGTGGAAGAGTGTGGCTATCGTGTCTGGATGATGCTGGAGGATGCCCGCGCTATCCCTAACCGCCTGTGGAGTACGAGCAGTCACCTGATCCCGCAATAGCCTGGCCAGAAGCGAATGCGCCTTATTGCCTTTGTCATAATATTTCCTTTTCTTGTATAGAAGTGACTTTTCTACCCCCTTTATAGCTAAATCCTTAAGTTGTACTCTAGCCTCTATCAATTTCCGTAATGTCGGCACCACCGGTTTAGTCCCCATTTCCCTCTCCAGTTTAGCAATTGTCCGAAGGAGAGCCACCTGCTTGACCCTAGAGTCTCTTTTCAATCTAGATCCCATTACTATGCATTGCCCCCTCATCACCGCCTTATGCGCCTCCCAGAGAGTGGATATAGAAGGAACCGAACCCTCATTAAGTGCATAAAATTCCTGCATGTGCCTGGCCAGGCTATCCCTAAGAGCAGGAGACTTAATCAAAGTTTCGTTTAGGCGTCAATGACATATTCTCGTGGATGGTTTCCCTATTTGCAAAGTCACAGAGACTGGCACATGATCTGACCAGGAGATGGGATCTACAACCGCCCCATGAAGCAAACGGAGGGCTGGGACATTACCAAAGAAGTAATCTAAGCGCGTGTGAGTGTTGTGCGTATGGGAGAAGAAAGTATAGGACCTATCACCCGGATGATCCACCCGCCACAGGTCATAGAGATGATGTTCCCTAATTAGTTGCCTAAAGCGAGTAGAAAGTCCTGCAAGGGTGGGGGACGGAGTAGCGTGTGTAAGAGAAGCCCTGTCCATGGTCGTGGAGAACGGGATATTAAAATCTCCCCCCACCAGCCATGCACCCCTAGGAAGCTTTTGGAGCTTGGAGAGGAGTCTGCGTAGGAATGGAATCTGCGCAGTATTAGGGGAGTAGACGTTACATAAAACAATGGGCTGGCCCAACAGAGTCCCCTCCAAGATAACATACCTGCCCTTCAGATCTAAATGTGAGGTATGGACCTGTATGGGACAGGCTGCTGCTATCAGAATGACCACTCCCTCCCTCTTACGACCTGACAAGGCAGAGTACACAGCCGGATACGCCCCTCAAGCAAATTGCAAAGATCCGGAGGAATCTAAGTGTGTTTCCTGCAGAAAAGCGACCTCCGCTCCATGCGATTTCAGCTCCCTGAGAAGCAAGTGTCTCTTCACATTGGAGTTGAGGCCCTTGACATTAAGTGTTACAAATTTAACCATGATCAAAGATGTATGAAAGAGCAAAGAAGGATGTGGAAAGTGCGGATGTGTACAGCTCACAGTTACGTCGGGGCCGGTCCCAGTCCGGTCTCAAAGCAAGCAGTGTTCTGTGGTGTCCGTCTATCGTCTCGGTTGTTATCTCGGATGAAAGTAGGAGGGAAGGGAGAGACACTGGGATAAAGACGTACCAGGGAATCAATACACATATCTGCAGTAAGAACAAAGACAAATGCATGAGATCAGTGTACTTCAAACAAACACAAAAATTACTACCAGGGAGAATACTATACCCTGGGGCGGGTGATATTAAAGCAAGTAAAAGCTGGTAATACAATATTACCCTTTGCAACTCTCTCTAAAAACAGGGAGAACTGCAAAAATGTTACCCCTATCAAAAGAGGAGGTCGGGTCTCAGCAGTCAAAGAACCTAGTACAAAAGTACATATAAATACGTAAAGGCCAAAAACAAAAAGGGGTGAATGAACCAAGTGTACCCAGGTCAATCGCACCCTGCCACAATTTACGTTAACGAACTAAAGAGAAGCAATATAAAACAAGAAATATATTCCTAAATGCATTTTAGCCTAGAACAGTGCAACTGGTGAAAAGAGCATCTGGTATAGGTGACCAGACTCCTTCACATATATCACAGAGGTGCCGTGTAACAGCGCAGCGTCCATCAATTCAGATCAGGTCTCGAGGAACTTCGGCTTGGCGTTCGTCTTGGGGAGAGCCTCCGCTTGTTTCTGGCGGGTTGCCAAACTGGGGGTGGAGACGTAGGCGGCAAAGGAGTCTCCCAATTCTGCATCTTGGGCGCTGGTATTCCAAGGGAGTCACAAAAATGAGGCAAATCCCCCGGGTATCTCAGGGCTGCAGAGACGCCATCTCTTCGGGCTGTAAGGGAGAACGGGAACCCCCATCGGTAAATAATATTGTGATCCCGCAAGGTGGCGAGTAGCAGACGAAGCAGACGCCGTTTCTGTAGCGTAATCCAGGAGAGATCCGGGAATAGCTGAATCGGAGCACCGTCATACTCCAAAACTTTACGCTGTCTGGCTTTAAGCATAATGTTTAGTACGGAAATCTTGGACACAGCAGATGATATCTCTGGGTTGAGATATAATAGATTTAGGTTTCAGCGCCCAATGCGCTCTGTCAAGCGGTATCCGATTAGACGGGGGTGCACCCAAAAGGTCGTTAAAGATAGTCTCTAACACGATGGGAAGGTCTTCTGACCCAGAGGGCTCCGGTATATCCCTTATCCGTATATTGTGACGGCGACCCCGGTTATCCAAATCCTCCAGGTGCAGTTGCATATCTCTAATGGACGCCAGTTGAGAGGACACCGAGGATTGTATCACAGAAACATGGCGCCTAGTGGCATCGTGGTCATCTTCCAGGGCCTCCACCCTAGTAGCAATTTGCTGTATATGCTGAGAAACCCCCGCCAATTCTGAGCGAAAAGTTGCCTTCACTTCTTGCATCATACTCTTAAAGTCCTCTTTAGTGGGCAATTGTGAGAAACATTCCCTCCACATAGGAGGCACATCTGAGGGTAGCGAAACAGAATCCTCCAGGTCGGAGTCTGAGGCATACACAGGGGCCTGAGCATATGGGGTCAAAGATGGTGTGTCCCCCAGGTCGTCTCCCATCCCCGGCTGCTGGATTGTGGACCGTTGGGGCTTATGTGCAGGCCAAACCTGAAGGGCCGTTTGTGCTGAGGGCTGTGGCATTGGTGGGTCAAGCGGCTGTACTGGGTCCCCTGGCTGTGGGTGTGCACCACGTGGCATGGTCGCCATCGTCCCATTCAAAGAGGGTCCAGCTCTCTGCTGTTCACAGGACGGGGTGGAGGGCAGTATAGGGGAGCTGGGAGGGTGTATTCTAGCCATCTGGCTATTCAGCTTACCCTGCGAGTGGGGAGCTGCACCGTCCCCCTGCAAGGACATCTCTCCCATCTGCCGGCACGAGGCTGATAAAGATGGCCGCCGCTGGAGCTGAGGGAGCGGAGTGGTCTGCCGCCGAAGAAAATATCCGTCGTTGGTGTAGCAGGAGCGACCTGATGCGACGCTGCAGGGGTAAGTCCAGACCCTTGGGGTCGTCTTTTCCCCATATGTGGGCACCTGTTATCGCTGTAGGCTGAGGGTGATATGTGGCAGGGCACGGAGCTCTTTCTTTATGCGACCGGCGCCATCGACTGCTGGCCACACCCCCCAACCTGAGACTTTGACGACACAAGCCATGCTGGCCGAGATGGAGGATCTCCAGTCACGACAAGACCAACACCTTGAACGCCATTGCACATCAGCTACTTGCTCCAACCACAGTCGTCACCGCACCCATTCCTGCTGTTCCTCCTGCTACACTTCCTGTCTGTACCGATACCAATCCCCTGTGTTTCTTGCCGCTACCACCACACTATGACGGAGACCCGAGGAACTGCAGGGGATTTTTAAAGCAGTGCCTGATCCACTTCAGACTACATGCCAGGTCCTTCTCTTCGGATGACGTCAGGATCGCCTTTATCATTTCTCTCCTTACTGGCAAAGCCCTAGCATGGGCTAATCCTCTGTGGGAACAACAGGGACCAGAGACCCGTGACTTGCAGTGATTCTTACAGACCTTCCGCTCGATCTTTGAGGAACCTGGGAGAGTTTCTTTGGCTGCTGCATCCTTGCTGACCCTACATCAGGGATACCTCTTCGTGGGCGAGAATGCCATCCAGTTCCGTATCCTGGCTGCTGAATTGACCTGGAACAATGAGGCTTTGGTGGCCACATTCTGGCAGGGACTGTCTTCAGGGATACAGGACGAGCTAGCTGCTCTCGATCTGCCATCTACCCTGGACGATCTTATCCTACTCGCCACCCGGGTTGACATGAGGATCCGGGAGCGTTCCCAAGAGGTTCTCCGGGAGAGAGAAGTTCCTAGGCTGGATTCTACTTTCCAGCAATCCTCCACAGTCATCCCACCAGAGGATCCGATGCAGAGTAACTATGTCAAATTGTCTACCCAGGAGAAACAATGCAGACGCACTTCTGGACTTTGTTTGTATTGCGGCCACGGAGGCCATGATGTGCGTCTGTGTCCCCAGAGGCCAGAGAGACCCCATTGCCTAGGACTGATTGGAGAGACAACCCTAGATGAAACGGTACCTAATAAAGCATTCAGTTCCAAGCTGACTATTCCTGTGACCCTAGTATCTGGCGACAGGACGCATCAAGTTTCTGCCTATCTTGACTCTGATTCTGCTGCAAACTTCATCCAGAAAGAGCTTGTGGATCATCTTCAGCTGCCAACAGTCCCACTAGAGACGTCTTTGGCTGTTGCCTCAGTTAATGGGCTGCCTCTGCCTGATCCCATCATTTCTAAAACCAAGCCGTTGAAGCTCCAGTTTGGAGTCCTGCCTTTTGAATTAATTTTTTTCCTTGTTTTGCCCAAGGCCATCAATCCTGTTCTGCTGGGCCTGCCTTGGCTTCGACTACATGCCCCAGTCCTGGACTTCTGGAGAGGTTCTCCAATGGGGCTCCAAGTGCCATGGTCGTTGTCTGTTGCAGATCCAACCTGTCGAGCCTCCTCTGCCACAGTCATTGGTGGGACTGCCTCCCCAGTTTGCTCAGTATGCAGATGTTTTCAGCAAGAGGGAGGCTGAGACGCTGCCTCCACATCGGACTTATGACTGCCAAATTGAACTGGTTCCTAATGCCTCTCTCCCCCGTGGTCGAGTATATCCTCTGTCCTTGCCTGAGTCTCTATCCATGTCGGCCTATATCAAGGAGAATCTGGTGAGGGGTTTCATACGAAGGTCTTCCTCCCCGGCCGGGGCTGGATTCTTCTTCGTTAAAAAGGAGGACGGATCCCTTCGACCCTGCATTGACTACCGTGGTCTCAACCAGATCACAGTCAAGAACAAATACCCGTTGCCACTTATATCTGAGCTGTTTGATCGCATACGAGGAGCCAAAATTCTTTCTAAGCTAGACCTGCCGGGGGCCTACAATCTAGTCCGGATTCGCCGGGGTGATGAATGGAAGACGGCATTTAACACCCGGGACGGGCACTACGAATACCTAGTGATGCCCTTCGGACTGTGTAACGCTCCCGCAGTGTTTCAGGAGTTCGTTAATGATATCTTCCGAGATCTCCTCTATGTCTGTGTTGTTGTTTATCTCGATGATATTTTGATTTTCTCCCCAGATCCAACGACTCATCGGAGGCATGTCCGTCAGGTTCTACTACGATTAAGGGAGAATCATTTATACGCCAAGCTGGAGAAGTGCGTCTTTGAGAAGAGTTCTCTGCCCTTCCTGGACTACATCATCTTGGATCAAGGCCTCAAGATGGATCCTGAGAAAGTGAAAGCTGTCCTGGAGTGGCCACATCCTCAAGGCTTAAGGGCCATACAGCGGTTCCTGGGATCCGCCAATTTCTACCGGCAGTTTATTCCTAACTTCTCTTCTCTGACGGCTCCCATCTCTACCCTTACCAAGAAGGGTGTGAACGCCAAGGTGTGGACTCGAGAGGCAGAGTCCACATTTATTAGCCTCAAGAAAGCCTTCACTTCAGCCTCGATCCTCCATCATCCTGACGTATCTCGGCAGTTCTCACTGGAAGTGGACGCTTCCTCTGTTGGTGCAGGTGCACTTCTGTTCCAGAGAAGCTCCAAAGGAAAGGCAGTAGTATGTGGCTACTACTCAAGACTGTTTTCTTCTGCTGAGCGCTATTACTCCATTGGAGATCGGGAGCTGCTGGCCATCAAATTGGCTCTGGAGGAGTGGAGACATCTTCTAGTGGCTCACCCCATCCTGATCTTCACCTACCACAAAAACCTTACCTACCTTCAGTCTGCACAAAGACTGAATCCCTCCGTCAAGCTAGGTGGTCGCTGTTCTTCACCCGTTTTCTGTTTGTGCTCCACTACTGTCCCGCGGACAAGAATGTGAGGGCCGATGCCCTGTCCAGATCATTTGAGACGGAAGACACGGTGGAGTCCCTTCAGACTATCATAGACCCGTCATCCATTGTCACTGCTAATCCTCTGCAGGCTAGAGACATCCCTCCTGGGAGGACTTTTGTTCGGTTGGCAGACAGGAGACAAATTCTCCGCTAGGGACACAGTTCTAAACTGGCTGGGCACGCTGGTGTCCGTAAAACCCGAGACCTGATTGCTCGTCACTTCTGGTGGCCCACGCTACCTAAAGATGTTCTGGACTTTGTCTCTTCTTGCACGGTGTGTGCCTCTAACAAAGTGACTCACTCCAAGCCTGCCGGCCTGTTTTAACCTCTGCCTGTACCCAATGCCCCCTGGCAGCACATTGCAATAGACTTTGTCACAGACCTTCCCCCCTCAGCAGGATGCAACACTGTCTGGGTGGTGGTGGACCGGTATTTTAAGATGGCACATCTCGTCTGGCGAGTCTCTTCATTCGACACATCTTTTACTTGCATGGCTTGCCCCTTCACATTGTGTTAAGTTTACCTCAAAGTTCTGGAGAACCCTCTGTAAACTTCTGGATGTGAGATTGGACTTTTCCTCAGCCTATCACCCCCAGTCCAATGGGCAAGTCGAGAGGATCAACCAGATCATGGAGAATTATCTCCTCCACTTCATCTCCTTACAGCATGATAACTGGGTACAGCTTCTTCCATGGGCCGAGTTCTCGTACAACAACCACACAAGCGAGTCCACCGTTTCCACTCCGTTTTACAATGTGTACAGTCAACATCCTAGAGTCCCTCTTCCAGTGTCGACTACATCTCAGGTACCCGCTGCTGACTCTGCATTTGGGGACTTTGTGGAAATCTGGCAACAGACCCGGTCCTCTATTTTGCTGGCAGTCGATCGCATAAAGCGAAAAGCGGATACAAAAAGAAGAGAGTCGCCTCAGTATCTTCCAGGTACCAAAGTCTGGCTGTCCTCACGGAACATTTGTTTGAAGGTGCCTTCATACAAGTTTGCTCCCAGGTTCCTCGATCCTTTTGTGATTCTGCAACGGATAAACCCTGTCTCCTATAAGCTGCGGCTGCCTCCTACCCTCAGAATCCCCAACTCCTTTTATGTGTCCCTCCTGAAACCAGTGGTCTTGAACTGCTACAGCAAGACTGGACGCTTCCTCTGTTGGTGCAGGTGCACTTCTGTTCCAGAGAAGCTCCAAAGGAAAGGCAGTAGTATGTGGCTACTACTCAAGACTTTTTTCTTCTGCTGAGCGCAATTACTCCATTGGAGATCGGGAGCTGCTGGCCATCAAATTGGCTCTGGAGGAGTGGAGACATCTTCTAGTGGCTCACCCCATCCTGATCTTCACCTACCACAAAAACCTTACCTACCTTCAGTCTGCACAAAGACTGAATCCCTCCGTCAAGCTAGGTGGTCGCTGTTCTTCACCTGTTTTCTGTTTGTGCTCCACTACTGTCCCGCGGACAAGAATGTGAGGGCCGATGCCCTGTCCAGATCATTTGAGACGGAAGACACGGTGGAGTCCCTTCAGACTATCATAGACCCGTCATCCATTGTCACTGCTAATCCTCTGCAGGTTAGAGACATCCCTCCTGGGAGGACTTTTGTTCGGTTGGCAGACAGGAGACAAATTCTCCGCTAGGGACACAGTTCTAAACTGGCTGGGCACGCTGGTGTCCGTAAAACCCGAGACCTGATTGCTCGTCACTTCTGGTGGCCCACGCTACCTAAAGATGTTCTGGACTTTGTCTCTTCTTGCACGGTGTGTGCCTCTAACAAAGTGACTCACTCCAAGCCTGCCGGCCTGCTTTAACCTCTGCCTGTACCCAATGCCCCCTGGCAGCACATTGCGATAGACTTTGTCACAGACCTTCCCCCCTCAGCAGGATGCAACACAGTCTGGGTGGTGGTGGACCGGTATTTTAAGATGGCACATCTCGTCTGGCGAGTCTCTTCATTCGACACATCTTTCACTTGCATGGCTTGCCCCTTCACATTGTGTTAAGTTTACCTCAAAGTTCTGGAGAACCCTCTGTAAACTTCTGGATGTGAGATTGGACTTTTCCTCAGCCTATCACCCCCAGTCCAATGGGCAAGTCGAGAGGATCAACCAGATCATGGAGAATTATCTCCTCCACTTCATCTCCTTACAGCATGATAACTGGGTACAGCTTCTTCCATGGGCCGAGTTCTCGTACAACAACCACACAAGCGAGTCCACCGTTTCCACTCCGTTTTACAATGTGTACAGTCAACATCTTAGAGTCCCTCTTCCAGTGTCGACTACATCTCAGGTACCCGCTGCTGACTCTGCATTTGGGGACTTTGTGGAAATCTGGCAACAGACCCGGTCCTCTATTTTGCTGGCAGTCGATCGCATAAAGCGAAAAGCGGATACAAAAAGAAGAGAGTCGCCTCAGTATCTTCCAGGTACCAAAGTCTGGCTGTCCTCACGGAACATTTGTTTGAAGGTGCCTTCATACAAGTTTGCTCCCAGGTTCCTCGATCCTTTTGTGATTCTGCAACGGATAAACCCTGTCTCCTATAAGCTGCGGCTGCCTCCTACCCTCAGAATCCCCAACTCCTTTTATGTGTCCCTCCTGAAACCAGTGGTCCTGAACTGCTACAGCAAGACTTCCAGTTCCACAGTTGCTCCCAGTGGTTCTTCTGATGTGTACAAGGTGAGGGAGATCCTGGACTGCCAAAGGGTAGGAGGAAGTTTCATGTCCATGGCTGCGGGCGTCAGGTTCACTCACCTCCTGACGGCCGCAGCCATGAGTCTGCGAGCGCTGGCCCCAGTCTCGCTCACTTGCACTCAACTCGGCCGGGTTCCGTAGGGTGCGTGCACACGCTCGTGCCCGCTCTTAAAGGGGCAGTACGTGCACCGGACTTTAATGTGAAATCAGCCCATGAGTGCCCTGGACTATAAGAAGGGCCCAGCCCCTTGCTTCCATGCCTGAGAGTTCTTTGTCATATCCTAGTTTGTCTAAGCAAATGGTCTCCTAGTGTTTTCCAGTTTCCAGTGTTCCCTGTTCCTGTATCCTGTATCCCGTGCTATCCTGGTCAAGTGTCGTGCCTAGTCCCAGCCGAGCCTGTCTTGCTACTCTCCAAGCTGCCACAGGTACCCTATACGAACTATAGACTGAGACCTGCGCCCTGTTGGCAAGCTTCCGTACCGCCAAGGCGGTACGGCCCAATGGGTCCACAAACCCAACGTGACGGTACGCTCAGGCCATGGATCCCACTGGTCGATCCAAGACCAAGATGACGTCACAAGAGATGCGGACGGATATGCTAGACCTCCGGTCTCGACAGGACCAACTCCTCAAGGCCTTGAACATTCTCGCACATCGACAGGAGGCACAAGCAGCCGTCCCTCCTACTACACCTCCTGGCAGTGTTTATCCTCGTTTTTCTTTGCCCCTTCATGACCGCTATGATGGAGACGCAGGTACCTGTCATGGATTTTTGAGCCAGTACCAGATCCACTTCAGCCTGTATTGAAGGGCATTTTCGTCTGATGGCACAAGGGTCGCTTTCATCATCTCTCTTCTTACTGGCAAGGCCATTGCATGGGCGAATCCTATCTGGGAGAGACAAGGACCAGAGACCTGTGACTTCCAGGGGTTCCTCCGGACATTTCGCACAGTGCTTGAGGAGCCTGGACGAGTCTCCTCTTCAGCGGCTTCCTTGATGACCCTACGCCAAGGAGACATCTCCGTGGGCAAGTACGCCATCCACTTCCGCACCCTGGCGGGAGAACTGTTGTGGAACAATGAGGCCCTGGTGGCTAAATTCTGGCATGGACTGTCTCCTAAAATTAAGGACGAACTTGCCGCTCGAGACCTGGCGTCTTCCCTGGATGACCTCATCCTTCTGGCCGCCCGGATTGATAGAAGGCTCCGAGAACGGCCCCAAGAGGTTCATCGAGAGGGAGGTCTTTCTAGTCCGGTCCCTACCTTGCAGCAACCCCTGCTGTGTCCCGTAGGGTGCGCGCACACGCTCGTGCCCGGTTTTAAAGAGCCAGCGCACGCACATAAAAACAATCCTCTTCATCAACTCACATGATTTCCTGGACTATAAGAAGGTCCCTGCCCTTCTGATCCTTGCCTGAGCATTGTTAGTGTATCCCAAGTCTGTCTTGCAAATGATCCCTTGTGTTTTCCTGTTCCAGTTGTTACCCGTGCCCTGTTACCTGTTCCTGTATCCCGTGCTGTGTTCTTGTTCCTGTGCCTATTAGTGTTGGAGTCGTGTATACTGCACCTGCTGTCATTTGCCACGTCCTGTGTCGTCCGCCACGTCCTGTGTCATCTGCCACATCCAGTGTCATCTTCCACGTCCAGTGTGATTCGCCACGTCTGGCGCAACCTGCGGCACCTGCTGTCATCTGCCACATCTGGCGTAACCTGCTACACCGTGCCAGAGCTGTGAACCACTGTCTGGACTATTTAGCTACCCTAGTGCGGGACTTTGTATTACTGGGGTGCTCTGTTGTTTGGCCAGCTGCCTCCCCGCTACGGCGGTGCGGCCTAGTGGGTCCACATACCCACAAACAGTGACACCTTCATTTTCAAAACTGCACGGTATTGCAGGTTTCTATGCCCTGTCGTGGTCCTGGAAGTGGAGCTCCTCCCCTTAGCTGTGACATGCCGACACAGTAGCTCCCTCCCCATGTCTGTGTGTCGGTGACATGATGAAGGGACTGGCTGCCTGGCTCAGTTTGTTAGATAAGCCTGCCAGTTTTTCTTTCACGGCTGGAAGACAGTAGCCCCCTGTAATAAAGATGGCTCACACTGAAAGAGGATAGCTCCTTGCTGACAGTCAAGGAGGGAGATAACAGGTAATAAGGGGAGCAGGAGGGGGAGGGACGCTTGCAGACTAGACATGGGGCTACTGTCTTCCAGCCATCACAGAGAAAGGGCTGGCTGCCTGGCTCAGTACATTAGGTAAGCTAAGTACATCACGTCACGGATGCACAGAGAGGGGGGGGGCTATCTGCATCCTGAGTCTGTGTCGAAACGTTACAGCTAAGGGGAGGTGCTCCACTTCCAGGACCACGACAGGGCATGGAAATCTGGACATCTGTGCAGTTTTGAAAATGAAAGTATATAGGTAAGCGTCTTTATTTTACAATAGCTATACAAGTAGGTCGATTTTCTGGCATCAGACAACCCCTTTAAGCACTTTTTATCGTTATTCTAGCACTGTATCAGAGATTGCACATGCGTGTCCGATCCCGACATGAAGACATCACTATTTTAATGCCCAGTTACCTCGGCCACCTTTATACGGAAGGCGGAGGTAAACATTAAGGATGGGCCGCTACTCATGGGCCAGGACACCGCAGAACGAAGTGGAAGTGAGCGCTGGCGTCTCCTGAGGAGGAGATGCTACCCAGCGCTCACAGATCCATGGCTGCGGCTGTCGGGGGTGAGTAATCCCGACGGTCCGCGGCCATGGACGTTACATATACATTTGTGCAATTACATGTTATTTTCTAAAATGTACTGTTATAAAGATATATTATTACCATGCCTCTGTCAGAAGTTTTTTTGTGTTACTGGTTGCCCTTGGATCTGACCATAACCCATTCCTCTGGCTATGGTCGGGAAAAGACACATCCCGACCATAGTATGGCTTTGTGGTCGCTTTCAATGTTCTCATGAAGGCACTTTATTTTGTTTGCACTTGGGAACTTCCGATTATTCCCCAGTGCTTGGTGTGACTACAAGCCTGTAGCTGATACTGCGCATGCGCAGCAGTAGCACTGTCAAAATCCCCGACGGCACTCGGGAACTGGCAACTGTTCCCGAGTGCTTATTCTAAACTTGTATTTCAGCGTGCGCTACTGCGCATCCGCAGTAGCATCACTGTAGAAGACTGTATGCACCCGGGTAACCGGCGGTTGTTCCCGATTAATTCTAATTTACTATTTCAACATCTGCTACAAGTACTAGTACTGCAGTAGCATCGCTGTCCAAATCTTAGCCTGCACTTGGGAAAAGTCGCCGATTCATTATAAATTATAAATGCTCATTATAAATGCTCTCTTTGGTCTTTTTGACCATGTAGTTATAATAAACTATGGTTGTTATTTTCTCAAGATTTGATAAGTGTTTACCTGTATGCACGACTCTATATTAAACATGCTTTGGATTATGTGATGTACTTAGGTGGACATGATTGTATAATTTACTGCTCTCCTTATATGTTTAGTGGTTGTTGACCCATGAAGGGTATTAAAGGGATCCTGTCATCAACATCTTACCTGTTAAACTCGCCTGACCCCTCAATGGCCGCAGCTGTCCAGAGTTCATTCCTGTTCTCTTCTTTCCTGAAGCCCTCCTCTGTCAGTAAATATAGTCGTTTAAACTTTTCCCGCCTTTTATGGTAATTATTTTTCCCTCTGGGATGCAGCTTCTTAACCACGCCCACTGCCACCACCTGTCCGGCCCTGACTGGCTAAGGTGCTATCAATCAAAAAGAAGGAGGTGGAGTCCACTCTGAGATGCTGGAGGAATGAAAATCTGACTCTTTTCAGATGAAGATTTGACTCTTTTCTGCTCATTTGCATACGGCGTGGGACCACTGAAAAACGGAATACTAAAGCTACAGAGCTTACTTAGAACATATTTATAGCTTAGATGACAATGATTTTTCACCCACTTTCACCAGGTATTGCTGGCTTTATAGCTAAAATGCTGGTGACAGGATCCCTTTAAAGCCCTGTGTGATGGCACTATTATAACTTCATGGTGGTTTATATACACTGTGTTGTTTATGTGCATATCCGGCATATTATGACTCTGCTCTGTAGGCAGATATAGTAATATCGTCGCGACAGTTATACCCTGGAGTCCTTTCACTAATAGGATGTTTTTATTAATTTTCTATGTTTGGCATATGTCCTTGTCATCCATTCTAACCGGGCATTGCGCGGCTCCTTGCAATGCATATACCATTGTCGTAAGCGCACTTGTACGCAGGTCCTTGTCTAGACTTCTTTCTTTTTTTCATTGGTGGTAACCATGGACGCTTGACCGTAGTCCTAGGCTTGACAGGTAGTCAGGGGACTATATTCCAGTCACAAGATCTTGGACATGCGCAGTAATAGACGCTAGACGCCACGTCTTGGCGAGGTATATAGCCTATTGACAGTGCATATGACAGCCCTAGTTCTTCCTTTTTGGGTGAGTGCCAGCTATTTTGCATATATGGATTTAAATAATTGATTATTCCTGCTGTGATCTATACTAGTGATTATGTGTTGTAATGTTTTTGTAATTCACAATGTATCGCTGTATTACATATGTTTATTTAAATCACTGCACTATTATTTTAGTGATTATGTTAGATATTTACACTTGTGATTTACTGTTAATGTTTTTTGATATGCTAATGTTGTATCCTTGTCCCACCCACTGTGGGCTGTATAAAAGGACTGATACATCTGTATTTCATTTCTTGACAAAGAAATTTCTTGACGTTGCATCCTCTTCACATATGGGTGAATAAAACCTGTTTTTTGAGACCTTCTATTTGGAGTGCTGCCTCTTTTCTTTTGAATTGTTTACATTTGAGGGATCCACAAGTCGGATTCCTGGTGGCTGGCAACCTATTGACCCTTGTGAGGTCCAGACTTACTGTGCTGCTCCTACCTTCTATTTTATACTTACCCCCTGCCGCTGTCATAGCGATGGTTTCTTGTTCCCCCGGCTGTTCCCTGTGCAGCCCGATCCCCTGGGATGACGTTTCATCCCATGTGACTGCTGCAGCCAATCACAGGCTGTAGTGGTCACATGGGCTACAGCGTCATTACAGGAGGCCAGGCTGCACGGAGATCAGACCTATGACAACGCCAGTTAAGAAAAGTATTGACATTCCTACTCTTTCTTTCCGCTGCAGCGATTCCGGACAAAAATCTGCACCACAATTTGGTGCAGAGCCTGTATGAAAATTCCTGCGGGTTCTAGATCGGATATGCTTTGCACTTTTATGCAGCGTGTCTGACCTGTGTGAACATTATATCTCTAGCTGGTTCCATGATTTGCTTGACAGAGACATAAATCAGATTACATATATGCTTCCTTCTCATACCACGGGGCATTTAACCCTTTAATGACCAGCCGATTTTAGGCTTAGGGTATGTTCACACGAGGTCATTACGTCCGTGACCGAACACACTGCAGGGAGCCGGGCTCCTAGCATCATAGTTATGTACGACGCTAGGAGTCCCTGCCTCGCTGCCGGACAACTGTCCCGTACTATAATCATGTTTTTAGTATGGGACAGTAGTTCCATGGAGAGGCAGGGACTCCTAGCATCGTACATAACTATGATGCTAGGAGCCCGGCTCCCTGCACTGTGTTCGGTCCGGTACTTGCGGCCGAAATACGTCCGTCAATTACGGACGTAATGACCTTGTGTGAACATACCCTTAATGACCAAGCTATTTTTTACGTTTTTCCATCGTCGCATTCCAAGAGCTATAACTTTTTTATTTTTGCGTCGCATAGCTGTATAAGGTCTTGTTTTTTGCGGGACATGTTGTATTTTTTAATAGCACCATTTTGGGGTACATATAATTTATTGATTAACTTTTATAAACTTTTTGCGGGGAGAATAGAAAAAAAACCTGAAATTTTGGCACTCTTTTTTGCATCCTAAATCTACGCCGTTTGCCGTGTAGTATAAATAACACAACAACTTTATTCAGTGGGTGGTTACGATTGCAACGATACCAAATTTGTATAGATTTTGTATGTTTTACTACTTTCACACTTTTTTTTCAAAATTATTTGTTTTTGTGTCTCCATATTTGAAGAGCCATAACTTTTTTATTGTTCCGCCGATGCAGCTGTATGAGGGCTTTTCTTTTGCGGGACGACTTGTAGTTTTTATTGGTACCATTTTGGAGTAGATGCGACTTTTTGATCACTTTTTATCACATTTTTTTTAAGGCAGGAATCACAGAAAACAGCAATTTTTCCATTGTTTTTTTGTTTTTTTACCGCGTTCACCGTGCGGATTAAATAATGTAATAGCTTTAGAGTTGGGGTCGTTACGGACGTGGCGATACCAAATATGTGTAACTTTTTTACTTTATTTAGTTTTTTTAATATAACGGGGTTTTCAGTTTTTTTTGTTTATTAACTTTAATAAACTTTTTTTTACTTTTTTACTAGTCCCACTAGGGGACTTTAATATGGGATCATCCGATCGCTTTTATAATACACTGCACTACTTTTGGATATATTACAGTGTATTACTGCCTGTCCGTTTAAAACGGACAGGCATCTGCTAGGCCATGCCTCTGGCATGACCTAGTATGCACTCACTACAGGCAGACCTGGGGGCCTTTATTAGCTGCCATAGAAGACACAGACACTAGGCGATCTTATCACCAGGTGCCGGTGGGATGAGAGGGAGCACCGTCCCGCTCTCCAAAACAACTCAGATGCAGCGCTCGCTAATGAGCGTCGCATCTGAGGGGTTAAACGGGTGAGATTGATACTTATATCGATCTCACCCGTTCAAGCAGGGATGCCCCCAGCTACCTCTGCCTGTTTTTTTCAAATCTGACGTGTCACTTTATGTGTCTAAGCGATTCTGAGATTGTTTTCTCGTGGCAGAATGTACTTTATGTTAGTGGTAAAATTTGGTCGATATATTCAGTGTTTATTTGTGAAAAAACACAAAATTCAGAGAGAATTTTCAATAATTAGCATTTTTCTAAATTTAAATGTATTTGCTTGTAAGACAGATAGTAATACCACACAAAATAGTTACTAGTTAACATTTCCCATATGTCTACTTTATGTTTGCATAGTTTTTTTTAAGTATTTTTATTTTTCTAGTACGTTACAAGACTTAGAACTTTAGCAGCGATTTCTCAAATTTTCAAGAAAATTTCAAAAGCCCATTTTTTCAGAGACCAGTTCAGTTCTGAAGTGGCTTTGAGGGCCTTATATATTAGAAAGTCCCCATAAATCACAATTTTCATTGGTCAATTGGTAATAATTTTTTGTCACCAGATTTTGCAACCCCTATCTCCTATTGCAGCAGATCGGCGCTGCAATGTAGATAAGAGTAACGTTTTTCTTTTTTTAAAAACGAGCATTTTTGGCCAAGTTATGACCATTTTTATATTTATGCAAATGAGGCTTTCTAAAGTACAACTGGGCGTGTTTAAAGTTATGTACAAGTGGGCGTGTATTGTGTATGTACATCTGGGCGTTTTTACTTCTTTTACTAGCTGGGCGTTGTGACTAGAAGTGTATGATGCTGACGAATCGGCATCATCCACTTCTCTTCACAACGCCCAGCTTCTGGCAGTGCACAGACACACAGCGTGTTCTCGAGAGATCACGCTGTGACTTCACTTCCTGCCCCAGGTCCTGCATCGTGTCGGACGAGCGAGGACACATCAGCACCAGAGGCTACAGTTGATTCAGCAGCAGCATCAGCGTTTGCAGGTAAGTAGCTACATCGACTTACCTGCAAACGCCGATGCTGCTGCAGAATCAAATGTAGCCTCTGGTGCCGATGTGTCCTCGCTCGTCCGACACGATGCAGGACCTGGGGAAGTGACGTCACAGCGTGATCTCTCGAGAACACGCTGTGTGTCTGTGCACTGCCAGAAGCTGGACGTTGTGAAGAGAAGTGGATGACGCCGATTCGTCAGCATCATACACTTCTAGTCACAACGCCCAGCTAGTAAAAGAAGTAAAAACGCCCAGATGTACATACACAATACACGCCCACTTGTACATAACTTTAAACATGCCCAGTTGTACTTTAGAAAGCCTCATTTGCATAAATATAAAAATGGTCATAACTTGGCCAAAAATGGTCGTTTTAAAAAAAAGAAAAACGTTACTCTTATCTACATTGCAGCGCCGATCTGCTGCAATAGGAGATAGGGGTTGCAAAATCTAGTGACAAAGCCTCTTTAACACAGAAGGTTTCACCAAAGAAACTTAATATTTATTGCCCAGATTCTGCAGTTTTTAGAAATAACCCAAATGTGGCCCTGGAGATCTACTGAACTGAAACACAGACCTCAGAAGCAAAGGAGCACCTAGTGGATTTTGCGGCCGCCTTTTTTAGAATATATTTTAGGCACCGTGTCAGGTTTGAAGAGGTCTTTTGGTGCCAAAACAGTGGAAACCCCCAAAAGTGACCCCATTTTGGAAACTACACCCCTCAAGAAATTTATCTAGGGGTATAGTTAGCATTTTGACCCCACAGTTTCTTTACTAAACTTATTGGAATTAGTCTGTAAAAATTAAAATCTTAATTTTTACAAGGAATAAATGAGAAAAAGCACCCCAACATTTGTAAAGCATCTTCTCCCGATTACGGCAATGCAACATATGTGGTAATAAACTACTGTTTGGACCCACGTCAGGGCTCACCAGGGAAGGAGCACCATTTCGATTTTGGAGAGCAGATTTTGCTGGAATAGTTTTCAGTGCCATGTCGTGTTTGCAACGCCCTGGAGGGACCAAAACAGCTGAAACCCCCCAAAAGTGACCCATTTTTGAAACTACACCCCTGAAATAATATTTCTAGGGGAATAGTTTGCATTATGACCCCACACGTTTTTTGCAGAATTTATGAGAATTATGCCATGAAATTGAAAATCTAAATTTTTTTCTAATAAAATGTAGTTTTAGCTCAGATTTTTTCATTTCTGCAATAGATAAGGGAGAAAAAGCACCTCAACATTTGTAAAGCAAACTCTTCTGAGCACAGCAATACCCCATATGTGGTAATAAACTGCTGTTTGGACACACGGCGGGGCTTAGTAAGGATGGAGCGCCATTTGACTTTTGGAGTTCAAGTTTTGCTGGAATGGTTTGCGGCGCCATGTCAGACTTGCAAAGCCACTGAGGGGCCAAAATAATGCAAACCCCGCAAAAGTGACCCCATTTGGGAAACTACATGCCTCGTGGAATTTATCTAGCGGTATAGTGAGCATTTTGACCCCACTGTTTTTTTGCTGAATTTATTGGAATTAGGCAGTGAAAATGAAAATCTACAATCTTTCCACTAAAATGTTGATTTTTTTTCATTTTTACAAAGAATAAAGGAGAAAAAGCGTCCCAAAAATTGTAAAGCTATTTCTCCCGAGTACGGCAATACCCCATATGTGGTCATAAACTGCTGCTTGGACACACGGCAGGGCTCAGAATGGCAGGAGTGCTACTTGGCATGTAGATTTTGGTTGATTGTTTTTTAGACGCCATGTCGCATTTGCAGAGCCCCTGAGGTACCAGTACTGTAGAAACCCCTGAGAAATGACCCTATTTTGAAACCTTACCCCTCAGGGTAATCATCTAGGGGTGTAGTGAGCATTTTGATCCCTCAGGTGTTTCATAGATTGTATTAGAATGAGGCAGTGAAAATAAAAAAAATAAAAAAACATTTAAAAAAAATATGTCGTTTTGCACCCAATTTTTTTCCACAAGGGGTAATAGTAGAAAAGACAACACACAATTTGTTACCCAATTTGTCCCGAGTACGGCAATACCCCATGTGTGGCCCTAAACTGCTGTTTGGGCACATGGAAGAGCTCAAAATGGAAGGAGCGCCATTTGGCTTTTAGAGCGCAGATTTTGCTGGACTGATGTACGGGCGCCATGTCGTATTTGCAGAGCTCCCTTAGGTACCAGAGTAGACTGTAAAACCCTGATAAGTGACCCCATTTTGTAAACTACACTCCTCAAGGCATTTATAATTTGTCTGGACATATGACAGTGCATAGTAGTGAAAGGCGCACGTGAGGCCTATTTTGGTGATTTTCGCAGCATTAGCCCACAATGGCAGGGCTCTGGGGTCAAATTGTAAAACAAATCCCCAAGTAGTGACCCCCATTTTGGAAACTGCACCCCTGAAGGCATTTTCTTAAGGGGTGTAGTGAGCATTTTGACCACACAGGTTTTTTTGTTTTTTTTATTAGAAATGAATGCTCAGTGGATGGTGCAAAGTGAAAATTTGAAAATAAGATTTTGCTTAGTATTTTGCTGGTATTTCAGTTTATGATGTGGACACATATGTAATCTGTGCGGAGAACAGCAGGGTATAATAAGAGGATATAATAATGCAGTAAATAAATAATAATTCGTAGATGTGTGGCCGGTGTCGCACTGATAAATGGTGCCAGATGTTATCCACTTTTGGACACTCCGTATCCTGAGAGCCAGAACATCTTTATTTTTTCTCCGCTGGAGCTGTGCGAGGGCTTATCTGTTGCGGGACAATCTGTAGATTTCATTTGTACCATTTTGGGGTACATGTGATTTTTTTGATCACTTTTTATTTCATTTTTTGGCAACCAAGGTAACCAAAAACCAGCAATTCTGATGTTTTTTATTCTTTTTTTTCACGGCGTTCGCCATGCGCTATGAATGACAATTTTACTTTATTGTTAAAAAAACTAAATACATATGGTATCGCCGTAATCGTATCGACCCGCAGAACAAAGTAAAAGTATCATTTTTAACCCAGAGTAAACATTGTAAAAAAATAAATAATAAAAAACAATGTCAGGGGGGCGTGGCCAACTGCTGATGTGAGAGGACGCATGCGGATGTAGGTCCTGGCCAGCATCCTGTTATACTACATCCTGAGACTGTAAATCCTGCCAAAATTCCATACCAACTGCGTAAAAAGGGAAGGAAATATCCCAACAGAAGTATGGGACTGAATAAAACAACAGAAGCGGCGGAAAAACTCAAAACTTATGCCTGCGTGGTGAATCAAGATGGCGCTGGCGGGAGCTCCTCAATACAGACATCAGCTGCTGCTACAGCTGTGGTGGATAGCCCTACACCTGCTGCCTCGAAAAAGAGATGAAGCTACAAGAGGCGTCAGAGAAGCTTTTAACCGCCATTCTGGATACCAGGACCTCACTCACCTCTAAGATTGACGTGGTGAGGGTAGATGTGGGCTAGCTGCGTCAAGATCTCCAGAATCTGAGAGAGCGTGTGACTGAGGCGGAGGGCTGAGGATCCTCTCTGGAAGACCGTAAGGAGGGAATGCCAGCTGATATACAAGACCTGCATCGGAAGGCAGATTTGTGGCTCCAGAAAGTGGATGACATGGAAAACATGTCACGTCGCAACAATCTTCGGATTGTAGGCTTACCGGAGAAGACAGATGGGCAAAGCCCTGGGGAGTTTGTGGAAAGTTGGCTTAAAGAAACCTTCCCCAAGGCCCCATTTTCTATGGCGCTTGCGGTGGAGAGGTCACATCGTGTACTGGCTAAACCTCCCATTCCGGGAGCCCCCCGAGACCCGTGCTAGCACGTCTGCTCAATTGTAAGGACCGGGATACCGTTCTATTGACACAAGGCTGGAGGGATCCTGATTGAAAATACCTCGGTTTCCATCTTTCCTGATTTTTCTCCTGATTTGCAACGCCAGAGAGTGTCCTCTGAGTATGCTCAGATTAAGAGACGTCTTCGGGACTTGCAGATTCCGTACTCAATGGCATATCCTGCTAGACTTCGGTTGTGGATGGACCGTGCTTTATTTTTCACTAATCCGTCTGAAGCTGATGACTAGCTCACTAAACACAGACGTTCTCCTCGTCGCTGATCCTAATGGACATTCATGATGGGTGACTATAGCATCTATACGGAACTTTTGGTTTTACACAAGTGCCTGTCTTGTATATTGCTTCTGATAATTGCTACGATATGTGCTGCTGCTCAAGGGTAGTTTACAGTTTTTTCCTGCAAACGGTTATGTGAATTTCATAGCACTGGTCACTTAACAATGGTATTCATATTCAACACCTTCTTGTAGCTATAATAGAGATGTAACTGTCATACTATAGGCGAATGACTAGTGACCAGATATGGATACGTCTATGTTTTACTCTTTGTGGGTGCTGGCTGGAGGCGGGGTTGCAGTACTCAAACACTCTTGAGTCTTTACAGCAGAAGTTCCGCTAGCTATAGAGACTATTCCCTAGCGTCTTGGCTTCGAAAAGTTAGCTCCTGTTGAGCAATGTTTATACCTAGTTGCTTTTTACAAGTTTATGGGTCAATTCTGTTTGCTGGAGACATATGTGAGTCCACACCTACCATACTACAGATAATGTGATATAATTGCTGGTTCAGGAATTTTAATGCTCAGATATTGTAACGTCTATGGCCGCGGAACGTCGTCCTGACTTACCCTCTGACGGCCATGGACGAGCGAGTTCCCAGCGGCATCTCCCTCCTGGTCCGGACACTGTCTCCCGCAGAGCGCGCGGTCGTGCATGGCCTTAAAGGGCCAGTACGCGCACATTTGCAGCATAGCTGCAATTAGCCCAGAATGCTTCTGGACTATAAAAGGG
This sequence comes from Rhinoderma darwinii, assembly GCF_050947455.1. NCBI lineage: Eukaryota > Metazoa > Chordata > Amphibia > Anura > Rhinodermatidae > Rhinoderma > Rhinoderma darwinii. Next base: position 123,438,692 of record NC_134687.1, read on the forward strand.
GCTCTTTGTTAAAAAGAAAGACGGATCCCTCCGACCCTGCATTGACTACCGTGGTCTCAACCAGATCATGGTAAAGAACAGATACCCATTGCCTTTAATCTCAGAACTCTTTGATCACATACGGGGAGCAAAAAAAAATTCCAAACTAGACCTGCGGGGGGGGGGGGGCCTACAATCTAATCCGGATTCGTCAGGGTGACGAGCGGAAGACGGCATTTAATACACGTTATGGGCACTACGAAAACCTGGTTATGCCCTTCGGCCTGTGTAACGCCCCCACAGTCTTTCAAGAGTTCGTCAATGACATCTTTCATGATATATGCCAAGCTGGAGAAGTGCGTGTTCGATAGAAAGTCTCTACCCTTCCTGGGCTACATCATCTCCGATCAGGGCCTCAAAATGGATCCTGAAAAGGTAAAGGCTGTCTTGGAATGGCCACGCCCTCAAGGCTTAAGGGCCATACAGCGCTTCCTGGGATTCGCCAACTTCTCCTCACTGACAGCTCCCATCTCTACCCTCACCAAAAAGAGCATGAATGCCAAAGTGTGGACTCCAGAAGCAGAGGCCGCGTTCAAGAGCTTAAAGAAGGCCTTCACGTCAACCTCAATCCTTCATAATCCTGATGTGTCCTTATAGTTTTCGTTGGAGGTGAACGCCTCCTCTGTTGGTGCTGGCGCACCTCTGTTCCAGAGAGGCTCCAAAGGCAAGACTGTGGTATGTGGCTACTACTCTAAGCTTTTTTCTCCCGCAGAGCGCAACTACTCGATTGGGGATCGGGAGTTACTGGCCATCAAGCTGGCTCTGCAGGAGAGGAGACAGCTACTAGCGGGCGCAGCTCATCCAATCCTGGTGTTCACGGACCACAAGAACCTCACCTATCTCCAGACAGCCCAACGGCTGAACCCTCATCAGGCCAGGTGGTCGCTGTTCTTCGCTCGCTTCCAGTTTGAGCTCCACTACCACCCTGCCGACAAGAATGTGAGGACCGATACCTTGTCTAGGAAGACACTGTGGAGTCCTCACAGAATATCATTGACCCTTCCTGCATCATCTCTGTCAACCCTCTGCAAGTTAGAGACATTCCCCCGGGGAGGACGTTTGTACATCTGGCAGACTGAGGAAGAATCCTATGCTGGGTACACAATTCCAAGCTGACAGGTCACGCGGGTGCCCGTAATACCCGAGACCTAATTTCCCATCAGTTTTGGTGGTCCACGCAGCGCAAAGACGTCACAGACTTGGTCTCCTCCTGCACGGTGTGCGCAGCAAATAAAGTTGCTCACTCCAGACCAGCTGGTCTGCTCCAGCCGATGCCCCCTGGTGACATATTGCTATGAGATTTGTCACAGACCTGTCTCTCTCTGCAGGATGTAGTGTGGTCTGGGTGGTGGTGGATTGATTTTCCAAAATAGCTCATTTTGTTCCACTGACTGGTCTGCCTTCTGCTTCCCGACTGGCCAGCCTCTTCATCCAACACATCTTCCGTCTGCACGGTTTGCCTCTGCATATTGTCTCGGATCGAGGGGTTCAGTTCACCTCAAAATTTTGGAGAGCCCTCTGCAGTCTCCTAGGTGTGAAGTTGGACTTTTCCTCGGCCTACCATCCCCAGTCCAATGGTCAAGTCGAGAGAGTTAATCAGATTATGGAGAAATATCTGCGGCACTTTATCTCCAGGCAGCATGATGACTGGGTGCAGCTGCTTCCTTGGGCTGAGTTTTCTTACAACAACCATACTAGTGAGTCCACCACTTCCAGCCCATTCTTCATTGTCTACTGCCAACATCCACGAATACCTCTTCCTGTTTCCACTATGTCCCAGGTGCCTGCAGCTGACTACTTTCAGGGACTTTCTGTAGATATGGCAGTAGACCCGATCTTCTATTCTGCTGGCGGTCGACCGCATGAAGAGAAAAGCAGACACTAGAAGACAAGAACCTCCCCAGTTTCTTCCAGGTACTAAGGTCTGGCTGTCTTCCAAGAATATCCGGCTGAGGGTGCCATCTTGCAAGTTTGCGCCCAGGTTCCTCGGACCTTTCGAGATTGTGCTGCAGATAAATCCTGTCTCTTACAAGCTTCGGCTGCCTCCCACCCTCAAGATCCCAAACTCCTTCCATGTCTCCCTGCTGAAGCCTGGGGTCCTGAACCGCTACTCAAAGACTCCTAGTTCCGCAGTGGTTTCTAGCGGCTCGTCAGGCTTGTCAGTAGGAGGAAGAATGTTTTATTTGGTGGATTGGAGGGGAATTGGCCCAGAGGGAGCCAGAGGAGAACATCAATGCTCCTGCCCTTGTGAAGAAGTTTCTCTCCTGCTCTGGTCCCAAGAAGAGGGAGTGCAAGAGGGGGGATACTGTAACGTCTATTGCCGCGGACCGTCGTCCTGACTTACCATCTGACGGCCGCGGCCATGGACGAGCGAGTTCCTGGCGTCATCTCCCTCCTGGGAGATGCAGGAAATCGCTTCATGGTTCCGGACATTGTCTCCCGCAGGGTGCGCGCGCCCGCGCATGCACGGCCTTAAAGGGCCAGTACGCGCACATTTGCAGAATAGCTGCAATTAGCCCAGAATGCTTCTGGACTATAAAAGGGGCTCTGCCCTCTCGATTTTTGCCTGAGCATTGTTGTGTTACCTTAAGTTTGTCCTTGCAAATGGTCTCCTAGTGTTTTCCAGTTCCCAGTGTTTCCCATTCCTGCTGCCTATACCCTGTATCCCGTGCTACCATGCCTCTGTGCCTTCAAGATTTGGAGTCGTGTTGTGCCTTCCGCTGCATCTATTGTGTCGCACCCCGCCGGGTGTCTGTCTACTGTCAGAGCCTCATCTTAGCCTGAATCCACCGCTAATCTCTACATTGCCTCAGGTACCCATTCAGAACTATAGACATTGTATTATACCTGTTTGGCCAGCTGCTATCCCGCTACGCGATACGGCCCAGTGGGTCCACACACCCCACATCGTGACAGATATTAATTCAAGGGGTTCTAGGGTATAGCTGCCAGAATAACCACAACAAAAGGAAATGGCGGGCTTACATATAATGTCCTGGAACGTGCAAGGTGTGGGCTCCCCTGAAAAAAGACATCTGATTTTTTCAGTCCTGAGACAACACCAACCCCATTTGATATGCTTGCAGGAAACGCATGTGACATCTGACACTGCTCATGCTTTAAATAAACCCTGGTTACAGTGGTTTGGGCTCGCATCACACACTTCTTATTCTAGAGGGGTGGCATTACTAGTGCACTCTAGGTTAAGATGGAAACTTCTACAGTCAAGCATTGATCCGAACGGTAGATTCATCTTTCTGCATGCATTGAGTGTCCTCATGTAATAATGGCTGTTTATAATCCCCCCGGCCACATTGGAAATGATTCAGGATGCAATGAGTTTTGCGTCATCATATCCAGGGTCCCGTATTATATTGATGGGGGATTTTAATCTTCTTATGGATCCATTTATGGACCGTTTGCACCGCCCTGAGGGGCGTAGTTCAAATGGGCCGTCCCAGCTGAATCTACTTATGCAAGAAATGGGTTGGATAGATCTGTGGAGGGCTACTCATTCTGGTATTAGAGAATTTACGTGTCACACCCAACAACATAATGCATTATCTAGAATAGAATATATGTTTGGATCTCCTGCCATTTTGAGAGATGTTGTTTCTATAACCTGCCAAGAGGGATATCGGACCATAGTCCATTATTGTTGATATTGCTAAAGACTCACATTGGTCGGAGGGGGATGAGTAGGATTAATCCTTTCTGGCTTCAACTCATTCAGCAGAATGACCGGATACCTGACCAATTGTCAATATTTCTAGATGCCCATTCTCAAATGGAGAACTGTATGCTTGTCTGGGATACTCTCAAAGCCTATCTGAGGGGATGTCTTAGGTCTTCCATCTCTTATGCAAAACGCTCTTCAGGCACAAACGTTCAACTCTTCAAAGACCCAAAGATGAGGTTGGAGCTGCATTGCCAGATTTGTACTTGTACTATCTAGCGGGCCAGCTTAGCTACCTGGTAGATTGGGTCTCTCCCCCCTTGACCTCAACTGCTGAACTTCATTTAGCTCATGTGCTGGACTTGAAAAATGTGTGGCCCGTGTTAGAGCCGCATGATTTTAGCCATCGTCATCTGCTACCCTTACACAAATTGGCGAGACGGGTATGGCAACAAGCTAAATCTGTAACTGGATTCCCTGGGGTAGTGGCTGATGTCCAGCTATGGGATAATTCGAGTTTTTATTATCTCCTGGGTTTACCTGGGAAATCTTACTGGGTTTCTTGGGACATACATGTCGTGTCACAATTCCTAAAAGTCGACAATACTGTTATGTCTGTGGGTGAAATTTGGGAGCCCTATACAATACCTCAAGGGGATACATTAAATTGTATGCAACTTCACAATGCAGTGACTAGCCAGTTTCCACCAGCCTTCATCATGTTATCCAGTTATACTCTAGTGACACTTTTAGCCACCCAAAAGGGTATGTGTCTCTTTTCTACTATCATCTGTTGGATGCCAAAATGCAGCTAGAACCCATTGTAGCAGAAAGTAAATGGAGGGAATTAATTCCCTCATTGTCTGATGAGGATTGGAGGGAGGCCCAGAGATCCCATTTGTTTGTCTCTCCAGCTGCTAACAATAAATTAGTGCAATTATATATCATACATCAATGTTACTTAACTCCGATCAGATTAAGACACATGGGAAGGATGGATTCCTCTAGTTGTCATAGATGTGGTGAGGATAGGGCAGACTTTATACATCTCATATGGCAGGGTCAGTGGATCTCTGCCTTCTGGAATGAAGTGGTATCTTTACTAACCAAAGTGATGGGGGAAGAGGTACAACTCAAGCCTGAATTGTGTTTGCTGGGGTTGATATCGGAGGAAGGGTGGTCGGCGCAGGAGAGGCTTTTTCTAAGGGAGTCACTCTTCATGGCAAGAAAGGCGGTGGCGATAGATGGCTGATAGGATGCCGACGATTGCTCAATGGCGTAAATTGATAAATGATATTCTTCCATATGAGAAATTGTATATAAATATCGTGGTTGTCCTGCTAAATTTACTTTAATTTAGGGTGGTTGGTGCTCTTTCAATCTCACTCACCGTACAGTTCAAGGATTAAGTGATTCTTTGACAAATGCTATGATTGGGCTTGGTTAAAGCATAATTGTTGGATGTGATGTACTCTCATGGGTAGCTCACCACATGCCTGCATGTGGGTTACAAGATGCATTCCCCCTCATCTTTCTGCTCAAATAAATCTACAGATAAAAACAAGGGGACATATATACACAAAAACACAGAAAAAGGCCATACTTACAAATGGACACAGACAGGTCAGAAACGATGATGAAGGAGAGTGAAACAGGTGCATTAAATAATAATAGCGACTCCCACTAGTCTTGAGGGGAGTGGCGTGTAGTGCATGGGATGTGTAGTAAAAAATAATAAATGAATAGTGTATGTGCAAGTGATAATAATATAAGTGAAATATAGGGGGCAGTAATGAGTAAAGTGCCTAAATAAAAATAAATGAATAATAGGGTGCAAGTGTGTGAAACATGGAGGGATAGTGTGTAAGTCAAGAGGCGCAGCGTGTATAGCCATGTAGAAGCCTATTTGTGACGCCTTGATAATACATAGAGAGGGCTACCCTGCTTGCTATGCCAAACAACAGCACACCAAACTCAGCGTTTCTGACCTGTCTATGTCCATTTGTAAGTTTTGGCCTTTTTCTGTGTTTTTGCTCAAATAACTCTGATGCATTTGTTTATTTTTACTCTGTACATCTGTATGTATGGTGTGCATTTGTTTTACATTGCATCATTTTGTATACATAATGACTAATACTCCTTATCTTCTGGATTATCTGGTACATCTTATTCTGATGTTTATGTGCAATTGACTCTGTAGTTTTACTTTCAATAAAACTAGTATAAAAAAAACAAAAAACATTGTCATTGATGGTTTTTGGTCATCTTGCTAAAAAATGGAATAAGAAGTGATCAAAAAATCGCGTGTGCCCAAAACTAGTACTAATGAAAACTACAGATTGTCCCGCAACAAATAAAAAAGTTCTGGCTCTCAGAGTATAGTGACGAAAAATGTGCAGAGCATTCCAAAATCGGATAAGATCTGGCACCATTTATCAATGTGACACTGGCCACATATCTTCTGATTATTATTATTTATTTACCGCATCATTATACCCTCTTATTATGCCCTGATGTACTCTGCACAGCTTACATATGCCCCCAAATTATAAACTGAAATAACAGCAAAACCCCAAACAGAACAACCACCAAGCTAAATCTGCGCTCCAAAGGCCAAATCGCTATCCCTCCCTTCTGTACCTTACGGTGTCCCCAAACAGCAGTTTACGTCCACATATATGGCATCGCCAAACCCGGGAGAACCTGCTTAACAGTTTATGAGGAATTTGTCTTCAGTGGCACAAACTGGGTACCACATATTGGGCACTAAAATGGCATATTAGTGGAAAATTAAAATTTTCACTTTGCACCATCTGCTGAGCACTAATTTCTAATGTAAAAACACATGTGGGGTTAAAATGCTCACTACACCCCTTAAAATGCCCTAAGCGTGTAGTAATATAAAATGTAGAGGTCAATACTTGGGGCTTTGTTTTACTATTTGAACTCAGAGCCCTGCAATTGTGGGCCAATGCTGTGAAAATCACCAAAATAGCCTTAAATGTGCATGGTGCTCTTCACTTCAGAGTCCTGTCTTGTCCTGGCAAATGATAAATGCCTTGAGGGGTGTAGTTTCCAAAATGGGGTCACTTCTCGGGGCTTCTACTGTACTCAGGGGTTTTGCAAATGCGACATGGGGGCCAAAAACCAATCCAGCAAAATCTGCATGCCAAATAGCGCTCCTGACGTTCTGAGCCCTGCCGTGTGTCTAAACAGCAGTGTATGACCACATATGGGGTATTGTCGTAATCGGAAGAAATTGCTTTACAAATCTTGGGGTGCTTTTTCTCCTTTATTTCTTGTGAAAATGAAGAAACTCTACTATATACTCAAACAAAATGTAGATTTTCATTTTCACGGCCAATAAATTCTTCAAAAGACCTGTGGGGTCTAAATGCTCACTATACCCCTATATAGATCTCTTGAGAAGTGTAGTTTCCTAAATGGGGGTCACTTTTGGGGGGTTTCTACTGTTTTGGCCTCTCATGCAATGCCTCCGAAAAACAATCAAGCAAAATTTGAGCTCCAAAAGCCAAATAGCGCTCCTTCCCTTCTGAGCCCTGCAGTGTTTCCAAACAGCAGTTTATGACCAGATATAGAGTATTGCCGTGTTCAGAAAAGTTTGCTTTACAAATGTTGGGGTTCTTTTTCTACTTTATCTATTGTGAAAAGGGAAAAATCAAAACTAAAACAACATTTTATTAGAAAAAACGTAGATTTTCATTGCATAATTCCACTAAATTCAGCAAAAACCCTGTGTGATCCAAATTCTCACTATACCCCTCTAAATATTCTAAAATGGGGTAACTTTTGGCTGGTTTCCACTTATTTGGACCCTCAGGGACTTTGCAAATGCAAAATGGCACCCGAAAACCATTTCAGCAAAACATGAGCTCAAAAAGCCAAATGGTGCGCCTTCTCTTCTGAGGCCTACCATGTGTCCAAACAGCTGTTTATTTCCACATATGGGGTATTGCTGTACTCAGAAGAGTTTTCTTTACAAATGTTGGGGTGCAATTTATCCTTTATCTATTGTAAAAATGGAAAAATCTGAGCTAAAACAACATTTTATTAGAAAATTTATATTTTCACTGCCTAATTCCACTAAATTCAGCAAAAAAACTGTGGGGTTAAAATGCTCACTATACCCCTTGATAAATTCCTTGAGGGGTGTAGTTTGCAAACTGGGGTATTTTGGGGGTTATTTCCTTTGTTTTGGCTCCAAAAACACTTTTCAAACCTGACATGGTGCCTAAAATATATTCTAATAAAAAGGAGGCCCCAAAATCCTCTAGGTGCTCCTTTGCTTCTGAGGCCAGTGCCTTAGTCCATTACCACACGAGGGCCACGTGTGAGATATTTCCAATAACGGCTGAATCTGGGCAATTAATATTAGATTATAATAAGAGTTGCATTTCTCTGGTAAAACCTTCTGTGTTACAAAAAATATATATATGTAAACTGATTTTCTGCAAAAAAAAATTAAAACATTTAATTTGTAAATTCACCACCACATTGCTTTATTTCCTGTGATACGCCTAAAGGGTTAAGAAACTTTCTAAATGCTGTTTTGAGTACTTTGAGGGGTTCCGTTTTTAAAATGGGGTGATCTGTAGGGGGGTTCTAATATGTAAGGCCCTCAAAACCAGTTCAGAACTGAACTGGTCCCTAAAAAAAGGGTTTTTAATTTTTTTTGAGAATGTGAGAAATTGCTGCTAAAGTTCTAAGCCTTGTAACGTCCTAAAAAATAAAAGGATGTTCAAAAAACGATGCAAATATAAAGTACACATATGGCAAATGTTAACTAGTAACTATTTTGTGTGGTATTATTATCTGTCTTACAAGCAGATACATTTAAATTTATAAAAATGCTAATTTTTGAAAATTTTCTCACATTTTGGTGTTTTTCACAAACAAACACTGAATGTACTGACCAAATTTTGGTAAATATGCAAAATAACGGATTTTTTTTTGTTATACAGAGTATGAAAACTACCCGATCTACTCTTGTGGTAAATTGGCCTTTGGGATCAAACTGTATGAAAGTGTTTGTTTTCACGCACGGTGAGCCAGTCTACATGGCATAAACCAGCTGTGTTTATTTTCGTGTTTTTTTTCCTTCAAAGCAATAAAATGTAATAATACAGGCTGAATTCAATTTTTTTTAAATTGTAGAATCAGTAACGACAATGACGTAATCTGAGTTGTTATGGGAATGTTCTGAAACAAGCCACTTGAAAACCAACAATACTCCTACATAATTCCCCAGGCAGTCTGAAGGTGTAATTCTATATCTTTACACTTATTAAACTAATTATGTTATGAACTTATTCCTAGAGGAGCATAATGCAGATATATTACTTTCATATATACTGTATTCTAATCATTACATAGCTAAAGTACATAGGTGAACACTCATATATAAGGCCGGGTTCACACTGTTTTTTGCAGCTGATTCAGACGCCTTTTCAGCGTCGAATCAGCATTGAAAACGCCTCACTTTCAGCTCCCATTGCTTTGAATGAGAATCAGCGGCATAGTTCACACAGTGCTCATTTTTCTGCTCGCGTAAACAAATTCAGTGACACGGAGTAAAAAAAATAAAATAAAGCAAGTTGCCCTATTTTATTGCGGATTCCGCACCACAAATTCTTATTGAAAATAATAGAAAACGGAAAGTAATGCCCCGAATGCAGATTTTGTTTATAAATTAAAGTTACATACCCCAAAAAGAATAGTGTACCCCTTTACAACAGCGATTTTCAAGAAATCAAGAAAATCTTGGCAGACTGTCTGAAAAGTGGATAAATACAATGGCAGCCCCCAGACCACATGTCCCCTACCACAGAATGGACATGGATGTGGGACAATTCAGATTCAAGAGGTTAATGTCAAGTTTCACGTTGATGCTGCTGCTGATGTTTAGCTGGAAAATATTGTTCATGTTATGTACTTGCCTCGTACCCAATGCCTATGAATGATCAATAATATGTTCTGCTATTTACATAATGTTTGTTTTTAAAAATGTTGCTTGGACATTCTTAGGCGGAATTCATACGACAGGGTTTCCTGGCCGGGTGCCGGCCGTTCATAAATCGTCCATCACCCGGCTGCATTAGGAACAATAGACCCCTAATGGGGCTATTCACACGACCGATTTTTTGATGGGCCGGGAAAACCGGCCGTCAAAAAATGGGACATGCCCTATTTTCGGCCGGGTACCCGGCCGCCTGGCTCCCATAGAGGTCTATGGGGCCGGGTAATACACAGCCATCACCGGAATGTGTTCCAAGTGATGGCCGGGTCTACCGTCGCTCGCGCTCTCTCTCCTCCTCCTCCTCCTCACAGTGCAGAGTGCATGTGAGGAGGAGGGTCTTTTTTTCCGCTACAGTAGAAGTGCGTGACTACACTGTCCATATATGGACACAGCGAAGTCACTCATTTCTGCAGCGGAATCCCCGACTCTATGGCCGCTGATTCCGCTACAGGAGAAGTCAGTGACTACACTGTCCATATATGGACACAGTGACGTCACTCACTTCTGAAGCGGAATTCCCGACCTGTGGCAGGGAATTCCTCTCCAGGAGAAGTCAGTGACTACACTGTCCATATATGGACATTGAATTCAGTGACTTCTCCTGGAATGTGGGGGGGGGGAATGGGTGCAACCTACAGGGGGCTGTGTGGCATCACCTACAGGGGGCTGGGTGGCATTACCTACAGGGGGCAGGGTGGCATTACCAACAGGGAGCTGGGTGGCATTACCTACAAGGGGCAGGGTGGCATTACCTACAAGGGGCAGGGTGGCATTACCTACAAGGGGCAGGGTGGCATTACCTACAGGGGGCAGGGTGGCATTACCTATAGGGGGCAGGGTGGCATTACCTATAGGGGGCAGGGTGGCATTACCTGCAGGGGGCTGGGTGGCATTACCTACAGGGGTCTGGGTGGCATTACCTACAGGGGGCTGTGTGGAATTATCTACAGAGAGCTGTGTGTGGCAACAAATTGAAATGAAATTGATCCGATTTTAAAACGGACAGGGAAAAAAACGGATGCAAATCGGGTCCAAATCGGTCGGTAAAAACGGCAACACGGCCCGGAATCAGAACGGATGCAAACCGGCCGGGAAAATCGGCCAAAAACGGCCGATTTTCCCGGCCGACACTCGGACCCTGTCGTGTGAATGAGGCCTTAGGTACCACATAATTGTTTAATGGCCGTTGTTCAAAACAATTTGACAAAGTGTGCATTTCTCAGATGTTGTTACCTGGGCCCAGCCCACGATTACATCTGCATCTATGTTAGTCCCCTTCCCGCACTCCAATGTGCATTTATGTGATGGTGATCGCGCCGGCACTTATCACCATAGGAGCTCGGCTGTGACTGACAGAAACCTTCAATCTCACCTGTTTAACCCCCAGAATTGTTTTATAATACTAACGCATTATAATAGTGATCAGAAGATCGCATTGTGAAGTCCCCTAGTGAGACTAAAAAAAAATTTAATAAATGCAGATAAATACGTTTATTAAAAAAAACAAAAGTGCACAGTAAAATTAAAAAATGTTTTCTCTAGAAAGTGGTTTTATTTTGTAGTAGTGTAAAAAAAATACTCGCCATGAATGTCATGACCAGAACAACATAGTTGTAATGCCCATGGCCTCGGGCCGTCAGGTTTACTCACCTCCTGACGGCCGCAGCCATGGATCGCTTCACTCAGCCGGGTCCTGCAGGGTGCGCGCGCACGCTCGTGCTTGTTTTTAAAGGGCCAGCGTGCGCACCTGAGTTAAAGTGCCAAATTAGCCCTTGAGCACCCTGGACTAGGAGAAGTGCCCAGCCCCTTCCTGCATTACCTGAGCGTTGTTGTCATTACCCTAGTTTGTCTCTGCAAATGGTCTCCTAAGTGTCTTCCAGTTCCCAGTGTTTCCCGTTCCTGCTACCTGTATCCCGTGCTATCCTGGTTAAGTGCCGTATTCAGTTGGAGTCGTGCTGCGCTGTGCACCACGCCTGTCCTCTTACACCACGCCTGGTGTCCGCCTGCTTCCAAAGTCCAATCCGAGCCTGCCTTGCTACTATCTGAAGCTACCACAGGTACACCTATACGAACTATAAACTTTGACCTGTTGGCCAGCTTCCATACCGTTAAGGCGGTACGGCCCAGTGGGTCCACGCACCCTACGTGACAATAGTTAACACGTTATTTAAACCACATGATGAACGGCTAAAAAAAAACTAAAAAAACTATGGCGAAATTGTTTTTTTTCCAAATACCCTTCCAAAAAAATAGAAAATGAATCATAAAATTATTATAATTAATGTAATTATTAATTATATAAATTAAGTAAATTTTTTAGGTCCCATGTACTTCAAAATGATACCAATAAAATTTACATCCTGCAAAAAACAAGCCCATATATGGCTACGAAGTAATGCAAAAGTTATGAAATCATTTTTGTTTTTATTGTGCAAAAGTAGTAAAACATAAAAAGACCTATGCATATTTGGTATTGCCGTAAATCTACCAACCTATAGGATAAAGGTAATATGTTATTTATGCTGAATAGTGAATGACGTAAATTTAAAATGCTAAAAACAATGCTGGATTAGATGTTTTATTCAATTCCCTCCCCAAAAAAGTTTATAAAAGTTGAGAAATGTATTATATGTACCCAAAAATTGTGTCATTAACAATTTTAACTCGTACCGTAAAAGAAAAAACACAAACAAATGACTTTGTCAATGAAAAAATAAAAACGTTGTGATCCTCGAAATGCGATGATGAAAAAAAACAAAAAGAATGGCTGGGGATGAAGGCAAAAATAGGCATAGTCACTAAGTTTATGTGTTTGCCTAATTTTTGCACAAAAAAAAGTTTTGCTATAGTCAAAGTAAATAAAGTAGCCATCTATATATATATATTGTCACGTAGGGTTCGTGGACCCACTGGGCCATACCGGCTTGGCAGTATGGTTAAAGTGGAAAAAATAGGACCACCGGCGCTGCTATATGGATCAGTGAGCAATATGGAGACTTAGGCAGGCATCAAGGTAAAGGTCTTTATTGTCAAACAGGCTACGCGTTTCAACACCGAACCGGTGTCTTCATCAGGCCAGTATAGACTGTGCGATTCCAGCCTTCCCAATGTAGCATATGTCTACACATATGTATCCCCGGAGAGCACAGCTCAACTCCGCCTGAGAATCCTCTGAAACAGATCTGTCCTGATGCTCGGATAATTGGCTTGGCAGTATGGCAGCTGGCCAACAGGGCACAGATCAGAGTCTATAGTTCATATAGGGTACCTGTGGCAGCTCAGACAGTAGCAAGGCAGGCTTGGCTGGGACTAGGCAGCAGGTAGACATCAGGCGTTGAGAAGCAGGACAGGCGTGGTATACAGCACATCATGGCTACAGCTCAGCATGGCACTAGATCAGGATACAGGAACAGGGAACACTGGGAGCAGGAAACACTAGGGGACCATTTGCAAGACAAACTTGGAATATGACAACAACACTCAGGCGTGGGAGGAAGGGGCTGAGACCTTCCTATAGCCCAGGCGGCTCAGGGAGCAATCAGCACAATCTCCCATATCGGCTGTGACACTCGGGGCCCCACTGGAGAACCCCTCCAGAGTTCCAGTCCAGGACTGGGGCATGTAGTCGGAGCCAAGGCAGACCCAGCAGCACACGGTTAACGGCCTTGGACAGGACATAGAACGGTAGAAGTTCGGAGTGGATAGCCCCTACTTGGAGCCTCAGTGGCTTGGTCACAGCTATAACTGATGCAACCATCAATGGTCTCTCCAGAGGGGTAGTAGGTAATTGGAGAAGGTCCACCAGGACTATGGTCACGGGTATGGACAACTTAGACGGGAGTCCTTTTTTACCCAAGGTTATCTCTCCTACCAACCCCAGGCTTTGGAGACACAGACGCACAAGATGGCCTCCGAGGCCGCAATAAAGACAGAGTCCCGAAGTGCGTCTGCGTTGTCTCTCCTCGGTAGATAGCTTACATTGGTCCATCCTCACAGACTTCCGAGGACGATCGGCATCTGAGGACGGCAGGGGTTGCTGCAAGGTAGGGGCCAGACTAGGAAGGCCTCCCTCCCGACGAACCTCTTGGAGCCCTTCTATCAATCCGGGCAACAAGGAGGATGTTATCTAGGGTAGACGGCAGGTCTCAAGCGGCAAGTTCGTCTTTAATCTTAGGAGACAGTCCATGCTAGAATCTAGCCACCAGGGCAAGGACCTTCTAGCCACGCCCCCTCCTACAGCAACAGCAGATTCATCACTATTAACCCCTGCCTATCCACACCTCTAATGTCTGGTGAGTTCTGGTGAAGGTAAGTTCACACGGAAACGCAAAATACGTCTGAAAATACGGAGCTGTTTTCAGGTGAAAACAGCTCCTGAATTTCAGACGTTTTTGCAAGTACTCGCGTTTTTCGCGGCATCCATTACGGACGTAAGTGGAGCTGTTTTTGAATGGAGTCAATGAAAAACGGATACAAAAATGTCCAAAGAAGTGACATGCACTTCTTTGACGCGGGCGGCTTTTTACGCGCCGTCTTTTGACAGCGACGCGTAAAATTACACCTCGTCTGAACAGAACATCGTAAAACCTATTGCAAGCAATGGGCAGATGTTTGCAGGCGTAATGGAGCCGTCTTTTCAGGCGTAATTCGAGGCGTAAAACGCCCGAATTACGTCTGAAAATAGGCCGTGTGAACATACACTCAGACCACAATAGCTGCCAATATCTTGTATCTCTGTGGCTGACATTGTATTGGGGCACTGTGGCTGGCATTGGAGCACTGTGGTTAGCATTGTATTGGGGCACTGCGGCTGGCATTGTATTGGGGGCACTGTGCTACTGTACAGCCTATTGTCTGAATATTACACAGGAAATGTACAGTTAAAGACAAAACCCTTTTACTCCTCTTTTATGCTACAAATTATGGGTGCGTCTTATGATCCAATGTGTCCTATAATCTGAAAAATATAGTATATATATTTTTTTTATTACAGGTGCATTTACGCCCCAAACTGTGGGGCAAAAACACATCCAGGTAAAGTGACTGGTGAATTGCAATATATTAGTCGCTGTACTCGGCTGTTCGACCAGCTCTTAGGGCTGACTTCTCCCGACGTATACCTCTGATGGAAGAAAAATAACGTGATATCAACGAGGCCATAAGTAAGCTTTAAGATGTTTGAAAAATGCAATATCAGGAGTGCATTTAAGAAAGCAAAGAAGAAGAAAAATTATCTTTATTATATTTTTAGATTCACTCCAGATTTAAGTTTTTCAATCAAATTAATTAAACTGCTCCTAGGAGGTTGATGAGTGGAGTTTTCATGTTCATGTGGCCTAGGATAACCTTTGATGGGTTGTTTTTTCAAACAGAGCAGAAAAACAGCTTTATGCTGGATTCACACGAGCACATTATGTCTATAATGGACGGAACGTATTTTGGCAGCTAATCCCGGACCGAACACACTGCAGGGAGCCGGGCTCCTAGCATCATAGTTATGTACGATGCTAGGAGTCCCTGCCTCGCTGCAGGACAACTGTCCCGTACTGTAATCATGTTTTCAGTTCAGGAGAGTAGTTCCACGTTACGGATGCTCTAAGGGCTCATAAGTTGCCGATAAGATGGCTTTTTCCGTTTGGGCTGGCGACTATGAAAGCGGGGAGACAGATAACAATTTGCACACCTGAAGACCTAGTACGAGCGTGGCAAACGTTGGACTTGAGTTCTATAGCTGTTCCTTCCTGGATGCCGGTGGCGATGGATCTCTTGCTACCTAAGTCACGACAGCCGTGGCAACCCATGGTGAATCCTAAGTCACCCAAGACGAAGAGGCGTCTCACCTCTGTAGCTAACACCTGATTTCTTGATGGAACTTTGTTGTGGCCACTGCTCATTGTGGTATCGGAGATGCCGTGGGATTTTCACATTTCTTATGTGATGATTTGATTGTGCATTCTGTGGAGTTATTCTAGGTTTAGATGGTTCTACCTATGTGATTTTGGTTCCACTTACTTTAGCCTTTCTTCTATTTTTCTTTCCTTCCCCTACCCTCTCCTTCTTCTTCATTTTCTTCCTCTCCCCCTTTTGTTTCCCTCCCCTTTTATTCCCTTCAACTTCTTCCTCCTCCCCCCTTTTTTCCCTCCCCCCTTCCTTTTTCCCCGCTTCTCCTCCTTTTCTTTCCTCTCGCATCCATCTCCAACCCAACTCAACTTATCTTTTTTCCCCTTGCCTCCCACCACCGCATGATCAGTTAGTACACTTAAAGTCCATATCTTCGTTTAAATGGCCACCTCTGTCTAACCTATATTTGGACATTAAAATTCCAGCGGATCCCAGACAACTATTTTCCTTGAACTTTGCTCCCCTTGTCCCGAAAATCCAAAAATTTCTTTCAAAAATAAATATACCCTTTCTTTCGTGGATTGGTAGAAAAAACTTGTTGGCCACCTATGTGCTTCCTCAGATCCTGTACCCACTGCAAAGCATCCCCATAGACCTTCCATCTAGTTACTTCAATAGGTTCAGAAGCCTTTTTATTAATTTTTAATAGAAGGGGAAACGTCCCAGATTGGCTCATAGACTACTTATTTTAAAAAAGAAACACAGGGGGTTTTGTCTTTACCAAATATAGGGTTATATTATGAAGCAATTCAATTGCTTCGTTGGTCGCAACTTGCTAACACCTCTCTTACCTATAGCTACTTGGATATTGAGAGACGGGTTCTCTCGTGAGGAATTCCTACCCTTGCTTTGGGTTAAATTACCATTGCCACCGAAAATAATTTTAGTGAAATGACGCGAGGTATGCTTAAAGTATGTCAGATGTCTAAGGTGTTGAATATGGCTAGGGGTTGCCTATCTCCGATAGCTCCACTGGGGGTACTTCCTTATTTTACGGATAAGATAACCGCTCTTGGGTCGTCGTTATGGCCTCTACTGGGTTCTCTTAGGGTTAGTGAGGTGACTAAGGGTAGGGTTACTCCTGACCTGAATGCTATGTTGGCTTAATCATATGAGACTGGTGTATCTACCTCTGCTGCTAATGTGACATGTCTTCATCGGTATGACTTTGAATCAGCGTGATGCAAGCTTTTGGCTATAGCTCCTTCTCCATACCCTGATCCTACTTGGATGGAAATTTATACCCTTATAATCTGGTCTCCAGCCAGATCCTTGTCCTAAATGTATATCAACCTTCTGTAAAGGATCTGCCAGGCACTACGTCTGTGGATACTCCCAGGATTAATCAGTCGACACCTGAGGCCAGACCTCTTAGACGGACACCGGCTCCCACCAATCAGGGTGGCAGGCTCAGGAGTGGGAGAGCCTATCGCGGCCTGGTCAGTCG
The DNA here is from genome assembly GCF_050947455.1 of Rhinoderma darwinii. Classification (NCBI taxonomy): domain Eukaryota; kingdom Metazoa; phylum Chordata; class Amphibia; order Anura; family Rhinodermatidae; genus Rhinoderma; species Rhinoderma darwinii. Next base: position 123,455,792 of record NC_134687.1, read on the forward strand.
GAGTTAGCTCCGCCCCCTGTCCATTTATACCTGCCGTTTTCTCTTCCTCATTGCTTGTTATTCTTCTTGGATTCCTGGCCCCACTGCTGCCTTGCTCCAGCCTGCTTCTGCCGTGCTTCTGCCTTGCTTCAGTTCCCGCTTATCCTGCTTCGCTCTGCCCCTGGCTTGCTTCCTGCTCCGTGCTCTGCGTTTGTATACTCCACTACATCCTGATCCTGACTGGCTCGTTCACCACTCCGTTTCCTCACGGTGTTCCGTGGGCTACTGCCCCTTTCCTTGCTTGTTCCCTGTTGTATCCCCTTGCACTTAGTCAGCGTAGGGACCGCCGCCAAGTTGTACCCCGTCGCCTAGGGCGGGTCGTTGCAAGTAGGCAGGGACAGGGCAGTGGGTAGATTAGGGCTCACTTGTTCCCTTCACCTCCTTCCTGCCATAACATAATAACAAGCCCATACCTAGTCTACCATTTCTCCTACGCTGACGCTATCATGGACCCGCTTGAGACCCTGACCCAGCAGATGCAGGGCCTCTCCCTACAGGTCCAGGCCCTGGCTCAGAGGGTCAACCAGTCTGACGCTGCCATAGTAGTACCCCTCACCTCACCTCTAGAACCCGACCTCAAGTTACCTGACCGGTTCTCAGGGGACCGTAAGACTTTTCTCTCCTTCCGGGAGAGTTGCAGACTTTACTTCCGTCTAAAACCTCACTCCTCAGGTTCCGAGAACCAGCGGGTGGGTATCATTATATCCCGACTCCAGGAAGGGCCCCAAGAGTGGGCCTTCTCCTTGGCTCCTGACGCCCCTGAACTTTCCTCCGTCGATCGTTTTTTCTCTGCCCTCGGACTCATTTACGACGAGACTGACAGGACTGCCTTAGCCGAGAGTCAGCTGGTGACCTTACGTCAGGGTAGGAGACCTGTTGAGGAATACTGTTCTGATTTTAGAAAGTGGTGCGTAGCTTCTCGGTGGAACGACCCGGCCCTAAGGTGCCAGTTTAGGATTATCTGAGGCCCTGAAGGATCTGCTTGTTAGTTACCCCTCTTCTGACTTCCTAGACCAGGTTATGGCCCTAGCAGTACGACTTGACCGACGACTCAGGGAACGTCAGCTTGAACGTTTCAATGTTTTCCCCTCTGACTTCCCTGCGATTCCCCCCGAGGTCCCGTCTCCTCGCTCTTCCACGGAAGACTCGGAGGTACCTATGCAACTCGGGGCCTCCATTTCCCCTCGACAACGTAGAGAGTTCCGCAGGAAGAATGGTCTCTGCTTCTATTGTGGGGGTGACAAGCATCTACTGAACACCTGTCCCAGGCGCAAGAATAAGCAGCCAGAAAACTTCCGCGCCTAAGTGATCATCGGGGAGGTCACTTGGGCGCACAGGTATTTCCCGTTAATATGAAAACCAATAAAATTTTGCTTCCCTCTCAGGTCTCGTTTGCTGGCCGGTCTGCCACTGGCAGTGCCTTCGTGGATTCTGGCTCATCTGCTAATATCATGTCTGTGGAATTTGCTATGTCTCTAAAAATGCCTTTTATTGATTTGCCTTATCCTGTCCCGGTAGTGGGTATCGACTCCACTCCTCTTGCTAATGGTTATTTTACTCAGCATACTCCTGTTTTTGAACTCCTTGTTGGCTCCATGCATTTGGAGCAGTGCTCTGTACTGGTGATGCAGGGATTATCGTCCGATCTGGTATTAGGTCTTCCCTGGTTGCAGCTGCATAATCCCACTTTTGATTGGAATACTGGGGATCTCACCAAATGGGGTAGTGAATGCCTGACGTCATGTCTTTCGGTTAACTCTATTTCTCCCCGTGAGGAGGTAAACACGCTACCTGAGTTTGTTCAGGACTTCGCTGATGTGTTTTCTAAGGAGGCCTCCGAGGTGTTGCCCCCTCATAGAGATTACGATTGCGCCATCGATTTGGTACCTGGTGCTAAGCTTCCTAAGGGTAGGATATTTAATCTTTCATGTCCTGAACGTGAAGCTATGAGGGAGTATATCCAAGAATGCCTGGCCAAGGGTTTAATTCGCCCCTCGACTTCTCCTGTAGGTGCTGGCTTCTTCTTCGTGGGGAAGAAGGATGGTGGTCTTAGGCCGTGCATTGACTATCGGAACTTGAATAAGGTCACAGTAAGGAACCAGTATCCCCTTCCTTTGATTCCGGATCTTTTTAATCAGGTTCAGGGGGCCCAATGGTTCTCTAAGTTCGATCTGCGGAGGGCATAAAACCTTATCCGCATCAAAGAGGGGGATGAGTGGAAGACTGCGTTCAACACGCCCGAAGGTCATTTCGAATACCTGGTCATGCCCTTTGGGTTGTGTAATGCCCCTGCCGTCTTCCAGAATTTTATTAATGAAATTCTGAGAGATTACCTGGGAAATTTTCTTGTAGTGTACCTTGATGACATACTGGTGTTTTCCAAGGACTGGTCCTCCCCCTTGGAGCATGTCAGGAAGGTCCTCCAGGAAAATAATCTGTTTGCGAAAACCGTAAAATGTGTGTTTGGGCTACAGGAGATACCATTTTTGGGTCAAATCCTCACTCCTCATGAATTCCGCATGGACCCTGCCAAGGTTCAGGCTGTGGCGGAATGGGTCCAACCTGCCTCCCTGAAGGCGATACAGTGTTTTTTGGGGTTCGCTAACTATTACAGGAGATTTATTGCCAACTTCTCGGTCGTCGCTAAGCCTCTTACGGACCTCACTCGCAAGGGTGCTGATGTCCTCCACTGGCCTCCTGAGGCCGTCCAGGCTTTTGAGACCCTCAAGAAATGCTTTATCTCGGCCCCCGTGCTGGTTCAGCCCAACCAAAGGGAGCCATTTATTGTGGAGGTTGACGCGTCCGAGGTGGGAGTGGGGGCCGTCTTGTCCCAGGGTACCAGCTCCCTCACCCATCTCCGCCCCTGTGCTTACTTCTCTAGGAAGTTTTCGCCCACGGAGAGTAACTATGATATTGGCAACCGCGAACTTTTAGCCATTAAATGGGCTTTTGAAGAGTGGCGTCACTTCCTGGAGGGGGCCAGACACCAGGTAACGGTCCTTACGGACCACAAGAATCTGGTTTTCCTAGAATCTGCCCGGAGGCTTAATCCTAGACAAGCTCGATGGGCGCTATTCTTCACCAGATTTAACTTCTTGGTTACCTATAGGGCTGGGTCCAAAAATATTAAGGCTGATGCACTGTCACGTAGTTTCATGGCCAATCCTCCTTCTGAGGAGGATCCTGCTTGTATTTTACCCCCTGGTATAATCGTTTCTGCCACCGATTCTGATTTAGCCTCTGACATTGCGGCTGATCAAGGTTCAGCTCCCGGGAACCTCCCTGGGGACAAGCTGTTTGTCCCCCTGCAATACCGGCAAAGGGTACTCAGGGAAAACCATGACTCCGCACTATCTGGTCATCCTGGCATCTTGGGTACCAAACACCTCATTACCAGAAACTATTGGTGGCCTGGGTTGCCTAAAGACGTTAGGGCTTACGTCGCCGCTTGTGAGGTTTGTGCTAGGTCCAAGACCCCTAGGTCCCGACCTGCAGGCTTACTACGTTCTTTGCCCATTCCCCAGAGACCTTGGATCCATATCTCCATGGATTTTATCACCGATTTGCCTCCATCTCAGGGCAAGTCGGTGGTGTGGGTGGTAGTAGACCGCTTCAGCAAGATGTGCCACTTTGTGCCCCTTAAGAAACTACCTAACGCCAAGACGTTAGCTTCTTTGTTTGTTAAACACATTTTGCGTCTCCATGGGGCCCCAGTCAATATCGTTTCTGACAGAGGGGTACAATTTGTTTCCTTATTTTGGAGAGCTTTTTGTAAAAAGTTGGAGATTGATCTGTCCTTCTCCTCCGCCATCCATCCCGAAACTAATGGCCAAACGGAAAGGACTAATCAATCCCTGGAACAATATTTAAGGTGTTTCATCTCTGACTGTCAATTTGATTGGGTCTCATTCCTTCCCCTCGCCGAATCTTCCCTGAATAACCGGGTCAGTAACTCGTCAGGGGTCTCCCCGTTTTTCTGTAATTTTGGGTTTAATCCAAGGTTCTCCTCCGTTTCTCCTGGTTGTTCCAATAATCCCGAGGTAGAGGACGTTCATCGGGAACTGTGCACAGTCTGGGCCCAGGTTCAGAAGAACCTAGAGGCGTCCCAGAGCGTACAAAAGATTCAGGCTGATAGAAGACGTTCTGCTAACCCCCGGTTTGTCGTCGGGGATCTGGTGTGGTTGTCGTCTAGGAACTTGCGCCTTAAGGTCCCGTCCAGGAAGTTTGCTCCCCGATTTATTGGGCCTTATAAGGTCATTGAAGTCCTCAACCCTGTATCCTTCCGTCTGGAGCTGCCCCCATCCTTTCGCATACACGATGTCTTTCATGCCTCCCTCCTTAAACGCTGCTCCCCGTCCTGGTCCCCCTCGAGGAAACCTCCTGTTCCCGTTCTCACCCCTGAGGGGGTGGAATTCGAGGTGGCCAAGATTGTGGACAGTAGGATGATCCAGGGCTCCCTCCAGTACCTGGTCCATTGGAGAGGATACGGGCCGGAGGAGAGGACTTGGGTACCTGCTCGAGATGTTCACGCTGGGGTATTGGTCAGGAGGTTCCACCTTCTCTTCCCCACTAAACCGGGTCCTCTTAGTAAGGGTCCGGTGGCCCCTCATAAAAGGGGGAGTACTGTAAAGGATCTGCCAGGCACTACGTCTGTGGATACTCCCAGGATTAATCAGTCGACACCTGAGGCCAGACCTCTTAGACTGACACCGGCTCCCACCAATCAGGGTGGCAGGCTCAGGAGTGGGAGAGCCTATCGCGGCCTGGTCAGTCGGAGTTAGCTCCGCCCCCTGTCCATTTATACCTGCCGTTTTCTCTTCCTCATTGCTTGTTATTCTTCTTGGATTCCTGGCCCCACTGCTGCCTTGCTCCAGCCTGCTTCTGCCGTGCTTCTGCCTTGCTTCAGTTCCCGCTTATCCTGCTTCGCTCTGCCCCTGGCTTGCTTCCTGCTCCGTGCTCTGCGTTTGTATACTCCACTACATCCTGATCCTGATTGGCTCGTTCACCACTCCGTTTCCTCACGGTGTTCCGTGGGCTACTGCCCCTTCCCTTGCTTGTTCCCTGTTGTATCCCCTTGCACTTAGTCAGCGTAGGGACCGCCGCCAAGTTGTACCCCGTCGCCTAGGGCGGGTCGTTGCAAGTAGGCAGGGACAGGGCAGTGGGTAGATTAGGGCTCACTTGTTCCCTTCACCTCCTTCCTGCCATAACACCTTCTTTTAGATTTGGCCCCATCCAAACCCTGTTTCTTAACCCCTACCCGCACCAGGACGTAACTGTCCATCGTTGCGGGAGGTTACTTCCCACACGAGGACGTATAGTTACTGAGTTTATCCCGGTGCACACTGTCGGCGACAGTGTGCACCGGGAACCGGGAGGTCAGCTGTCGCCGACAGCTGACACTCCCCTGTTGCCGGCCAGCGGTCCTTTGTCGCTGATTTCGGCGAATTAACCCCTTAAATTCGGCAATCGGGTGCAATCGCCGAATTTTAGGGGTTTCTAGCATATCGGCAGACCCCCGTCCGAAATCGCGGGGTCTGCCGATAGTTAGTATGGCAAACGGAAGCCAAACAATGGCTTCCGGGTCTGCCATGGACACCTTCGGCTGGTCCTGACAGGCTTCCTGTCAGAGTGACAGAAATTCACTGTGCCGTTCCCGATGCACACTGTCGGCGACAGTGTGCATCGGGAACTTGGAGATCAGCTGTCCCCGACAGCTGACACTCTCCAGTGTTGCCGATCAGCGGCTCATCGCCGCTGATTTCGGCAATTAACCCATTACATGCGGGGCTCGATTGCGATCTCCGCATGTAGCGGGTTTGTAGCGCATCAGCAGCCCCCCATGCAATCGTGGGGGCTTCTGATGCTTGTGATGGCACCCGGGGGCCAGACAACGGCCCCTAGGTCTGCCATGTATGTCAGCCTATGAGGATCAGCCTCTGTTGATCCTCATAGACCAACTGTCAGAGTGACTGTGACGTCACACTGACAGTTGGAATACGTTACACTACCTAGGTAGTGTAATGTATTCTAGCAGCGATCGGAGCTGCAGGTCAAAAAAAGAAAGTGTAAAAAGTAAAAAAAAAGTTAATAAACAAAAAAAGAAAGTGTAAAAAGTAAAAAAAAGTTAATAAAAATGTTTTATAAAAGTGTAAAAATAAAAGGTTTTGTTTTCCTATAATAAGTCATTTATTATAGGGAAAAAATGAAAACGTTAAAAAAAAGTACACATATTTGGTATCACCGCGTTCGTAACGGCCCAAACTATGAAACTATAATGTTAATTTTTCCGCACGGTGAACGCAACAAAATAAACGGAAAACTGTCAGCATCGCTATTTTTTGGTCACCACCCCTCCCAAGATATAGAATAAAAAGTGATCAAAAAGTCGCATTTACCCCAAAATGGTACCAATAAAAACTACAACCCGTCCCGCAAAAAACAAGACCTCCCACAGCTTTTTTGACGAAAAATTAAAAAAGTTATGGCTCAGAATAGCGTGTCCCAGAAAATAAATTATTTTATAGAAACTTAATTTTATTGTGCAAACGCTGCAAAACGTTAAAAAAAACTATACACATATGGTATCGGCGTAATCGTACCGACCGGCAGAATAAATTAAAACGTAATTTATAGCGCACGGTGAACGTTGTAATAAATAAAGAATTTAAAGCCCCAAAATTGCTGTTTTTTGGTCACCTTAGCTCTAAAAAAGATCCTGAGGGACCAAAATGCTCACTATACCCCTAGAAAAATTCCTTGAGGGGTGTAGATTCCAAAATAGGGTCACTTTTGGGGGGTTTCCACTGTTTTGGTCCCTCCGGGGCGTTGCAAACCCGACATGGCACTGAAAACCAATCCAGCAAAATCTGCGCTCCAAAATCCAAAAGGCGCTCCCTCCCTCCTGAGCCTTGCTGTGGGTCCAAACATCAGTTTAAGACCACATATGGGGTATTGCCGTAATCGGGAGAAATTGCTTTACAAATGTTGGGCGGTTTTTTCTCCTTTATTTCTTGTAAAAATGACAAAATTCTATGTTTCCACAGAAAAATAGGTGATTTTCTTTTTCACAGACTAATTCCACTAAATTCTGCAAAAAAACTGTGGGGTCAAAATCCTAACTATACCCCTAGAAAAATGCATTGAGGGGTGTAGTTTCCAAAATGGGGTCACTTTTTGGGGGTTTCGACTGTTTAGGTACCACAAGGCCTCCACAAACCAGACATGGTGCCTAAAATATATTCCTAAAAAAAGGAGGTCCCAAAATCCACTAGGTGCTCCTTTGCTTCTGAGGCCTGTGTTTCAGTCCATTATGACACTAGGTCCACATGTTGGATATTTCTAAAATCTGCAGAATCTGGGCAATAAATATTGAGTTGCGTTTCCCTGGTAAAACCTTCTGTGTTACAGATTTTTTTTTATTACAAATGAATTTCGGCAAAAAAAATATGAAATGTTAAATACTTTTGTGTCAAAAAAGACAAAAGTATAATAGGTATGATACCTTTATTGGCTAACCATAAAAGTTCTATATGCAAGCTTTCAGAGCACAGAGGCCCCTTCTTCAGGCAGTTTACAAATTTCAGGTGTTGGGACTTTAACTGAGAATATTTCTGGCTGGGTGGAAAATCTTCTAAAGCCCTTGGTGAGGTGCACACCCAGTTATGTTCAGGACACCACAGACGTCCTCTGCAAACTCTCAGCCCTAGGTCCACTACCAGAGGGAACAATATTGGCAACTATGGATGTGGAATCTTTATATTCTAACATCCCCCATGAGGATGGCATAGCCGCATGCCAACACTTTCTTCAAAAGAACAATCTAGCGACAGAGCCAGCCCTACAACTCATCAGGTTCTTACTCCATCACAATTATTTTTTATTTGACAAATACATATATCTGCAATGTATGGGAAGCGCTATGGGTAGCAAAATGTCACCACAATATGCTAACCTGTTCATGGCCAAACTAGAGGAAGAGTTTTTATCAACCTGCGCAACTAAACCTCTAGCATATTTCCGGTACATTGATGACCTGCTGATAATCTGGACAGGCTCTGAACATGAACTGCTTTCTTTCCATAAAAACTTCAACAAGTTCCATCCTACCATCAAACTCACTCTCAACTACTCTACATCTCAAATACATTTTCTGGACATGACCATATACATGAGAGACAATACCATACAAACAACAATCTACCATAAACCTACAGGCCGTCCAGCATATCTGAGATGGAACAGCTTCCATCCGAGACACAAAGAAATCCATCATCTACAGCCAGGCTCTGCGATACATACGGATCTGTTCAGACTGTGAAGACACAAAACAACACCTGCTATCACTCAGGAATACATTCTTACAACAGGGATACCATCCAAGGATTATAGATGATCAGATCTACAGAGCAACAAGAATTCCAAGGAGCAATCTTCTGGAGTACAAAAAGAAGGAAGACAACAGCAGGGTTCCCCTAGTGGTCATATACAAACCCCAAATGAACATCTTGAGGAAAATTGCTGCTGATCTCCAACCTATATTTAACAAAGACAATAAACTGAAGGAAATATTCCCAGATTTACCACTCCTTGCCTACAAACAGCCACCAAACCTAAGGAATCTCCTCGTCAGAAGTGCCCTCTCAGCACCATCAGAGACTGGCACTTTTCCTTGCAACAGTAGAAAATGCAAGACCTGTACCAACATCTGGTCATCAAACACCATCCAGATACCAAACACACAGCAGGACTATAAAATCACTGGCACGTTCTCCTGTACATCCTCCAATGTAGTGTACATGATCCTGTGTACAAGGTGCATCAATAAAGGAATCTACATTGGAGAAACAATACAAAAACTACAAACCAGGATGAATCTTCACAGACATACAATAAAACAGGAGGTGGATACACCCGTGGGAAAACACTTCTCTGGACCAGACCACAGTTTGGCAGATTTAAAGGTACTCATTCTGAAGGGTCATTTTAAAAACAACAGAGAAAGAAAAATTTGGGAATTCAAGATGATGATAAAATTCCAGTCATTGACACAAGGCCTCAATCTAACACCAGGATTTATGAGCCACTACATGGACACACTGTCATGTCCCCCATCAGACTGACTCCAGATGCCTTAACTCCTAAGTCATCACCCCTATAACCTCAGTTTTATTGCCCCGGCTTATCTTAATGATGTATCACCTCATGTACTAATTGTCTTTGTGTAACATCTAAATGTTGTGCTTTTTTCTAAGTCATTCATTTGTAAACTGCCTGAAGAAGGGGCCTCTGTGCTCTGAAAGCTTGCATATAGAACTTTTATGGTTAGCCAATAAATGTATCATACCTATTATACTTTTGTCTTTTTTGACACAAAAGTATTTAACATTTCATATTGTCTCTGGCTAACACGGTACTACACTATTTTTTACTGTGCTTGGCATTTGTAAATTTCACCTCTACTTTGCCTTAATTCCTGTGAAACGCCTAAAGGGTTAAAATACTTTCTGAATGTGGTTTTGAATACCTTGAGGGGTGCAGTTTTCAAAATGGGGTGATTTATGGGGACTTTCTAATATATAAGGCCCTCAAAGCCACTTCAGAACTGAACTGGTCCCTGAAAAAATAGCCTTTTGAAATTTTATTGAAAATATGAGAAATTGCTGCTAAAGTTCTAAGCCTAGTAACGTCCTAGAAAAATAAAAGTACGTGAAAAAAAAATGATGCAAACATAAAGTAGACATATGGGAAATGTTAACTAGTAACTATTTTGTGTGGTATTACTATCTGTTTCACAAGCAAATACATTTAAATTTAGAAAAATGCAATTTTTTGCAAATTTTTGCTAAAATGTGAAGTTTTTCACAAATAAATATTGAATTTATCGACCAAATTTTTTCACTAACATAAAGTACAATATGTCACGAGAAAACAATCTCAGAATCGCTTGGATAGGTAAAAGCGTTCCGGAGTTATTACCACATAAAGTGACACATGTCAGATTTGAAAAAATCATCTGTGTCCACAAGGCCAAAACAGGCTGTGTCCTAAAGGGGCTAATGGAGTGGGAAAAATAATTAGATATTGTTCTTTCGCAAAAGAAAATGTCTCCTTTATTTTGTCTCGATCTCATGGGTTCTCGTGTTGTGTACGACATCAGGAGAACTCTTACAAATTACTAACTATCTGGTATCGCACTCCTGCATATCTTTATAAGATACGTCTCATCCCTTCAAATGTTTGCTGGAAATGCGGATTACCTCCTGGATCCTTCTCTCATATCTGGTGGTTTTGTCCCAAAATCAGACCTTTTGGGTACAGGTGGAAAGAGCTATTAATGATATTGTAGGTTTCTCTTTAACATTGACAACTGAACTGATCTTTTTATGGCTCCCTTCGGGAGACTTTACCCCTGTACGAAGGGACTTGCCCACCTTAATGATCTCGGCGGCTAAACTGTTGATACCATTGAAGTGGCACAGTGAGGATCCTCCTTCGATGGAGATGTGGTGGTCTAAGGTTCACCAGCTCCATTCATTGGAAGAACTGTTGGGGTGGCACACCTTCTCAAGGGACTTGTTCCTGAAGGTTTGGAAGCCATGGAGAGATTTTCATAGTAGGGCAAGAACTGGGATGTGACTTGGCTCTTTGTACCTGGTATACTTATCTGATTACTGGGCTCTGGGGAGGTTCTCATTCTGAGATGTCCATTTAGGTGGTGTTCATGTATTCATGTTTCATTTACTTCGTCCTTTAAACAGCACTTATAATTGACTTTCCTGACCTCACTCACTTACCGACCACATCTGAGAGATTGCATTTGTCTTGGAGGTATATTTTTCTTATTTGGGTTATCTGCATGTCTGGGTAGTCATACAAGATGCGACCTATTATGTTTTTCTTATTTTGCGTCTGCATTTATGTTTTAACTCTTAATGACCGGGCATGTTTGTACCTTAATGACCAAGCCAGATATGTCAAATCTGGTATGTCTGACTTTATCAGAGAATAACTCTGTGAAAGTTTTGAATATCCAAGTAATTCTGACATTGTTTTTTCGTCACAAGTTGTACTTTATTTTAGTGGTAAAAGTAGACTGATACGATTTGCGGAAATTAATTAAAAAATAGAGAAATTGAAGAAATTTTGTAAAAATTATCATTTTTCCCTATATTTAACTGCAATATGTCACATATGTACATACATACTGCACAATTTTTTTAATTAAATATATATTTCCATCTCTTTACTCTATTTTGGCAGCACTTTTGAAAAAAATTTTTTTTTTTTTGAGCAATTTGGAAGACTTACAAATTTAGTAATCATTTTATACATTTTTAAGTACATTTTGTTTTCCTGCACCAAGCCAGGTTTTCAGAGGCTCATAGGTGTCAGAATGGTGGAAACCCCCACAAGTGACCCCATTTTGAAAACTACACCCCTTAAGGTATTTATTAAGGGGTGTTGTAAGTATTTTGACCCCACAGTTTTTTTGTAAGAATTCATGCAAAGCAGGCGTAAAAAAATAATTTCACTTTTTTCATAAAAGTATCACTTTGAAGACCGATTTCTGTGTAAAGTGACCATGAGAATGAAGAAACACACCCCAAAATATATCACCCTGTTTCTCCTGTTTTCAAAAATGCCCCCATTGTGAGCCTAATGCATTGCTTGGACACACGACAGGGCCCGAAAGGGAGGGAGCACCCGGAGGCTTTCAGGACTCATATTTTGCTTGAAAATGTTTTAGGCTCCACTGTACATTTGGAGAGGTTTTGAGCTACCAGAGCGATAGAATCTCCCCATAAACGACACCATTTAGAAAACTAGACCCCTTAAGGTATTTATCTAGGGGTGTAGTGCGTACTTTGACCCCACAGTTTTTTGCTAAATTTAATGCATAGCAGGTGAAAAAAAGCCAAAAAACACTTTTTTCATAAAAGTATCACTTTGAAGACCGATTTCTGTGTAAAGTGACCATGAGAATGAAGAAACACACCCCAAAATGTATCACCCTGTTTCTCCTGTTTTCAAAAATATCCACATTGTGGCCATAATGCGCTGCCTGGACACACGGCAGGGCCCAAAAGGAAGGGAGCACCCGGAGGCTTTCAGGACTCATATTTTGCTTGAAAATGTTTTATTCCCCACTGTACATTTGGAGAGGCTTTGAGCTGCCAGAACGATAGAAACTCCCCATAAACGACCCCATTTAGAAAACTAGACCCCATAACATAATTATTTAGGTGTATAGTAATTATTTTGACCCCACAGTTCTTTGCTAAATTTAATGCATATCAGGTGAAAAAAATAATAATTTCACTTTTTTCATAAAAGTATTTGTTTGAAGACCGATTTCTTTGTAAAGCGAATATGAAAATGAAGAAACACACCACAAAATCTATCACCCTCTTTCTCCTGTTTTCAAAAATACCCACATTGTGGCCCTAATGCGTTGTTTGGACACACGGCAGGGCCCCAAAGGAAGGGAGCACCCGGAGGCTTTCAGGACTCATATTTTGCTTGAAAATGTTTTAGGCCCCACTGTACATTTGGAGAAGCTTTGAGCTGCCAGAACGATAGAAACTGCCCATAAACGACCCCATTTCGAAAACTAGACCCCTTAAGGTATTTATCTAGGGGTATAGTTAGCATTTTGACCACACAGGTTTTTCGCTAAATATATTGGAATTAGTCTGTAAAAATTAAAATGTACTTTTTTTCTGAAACATAGAAATTTTTATTATTTACAAGGAATAACGAAGAAAATGCACCCCAACATTTGTAAAGCAATGTCTCCCGATTACGACAATACCCCATATGTGGTAATAAACTGCTGTTTGGACCCACAGCAGGGCTCAGAAGGGAAGGAGCGCCATTTGGATTTATGATTTTGCTGGAATGGTTTTCGGTGCCATGTCGCATTTGCAATGCACTGGAGGGACCAAAACAGTGGAAACCCCCCCAAAAGTGACCCCATTTTGGAAAAACCTTCAAGGAATTTTTCTAGGGGTCTAGTGAGCATTTACACCCCACGGGTCTTTTGCAGAGTTTATTAGAATTAGGGCGCGAAAATTAATATCAAAATTTTTTCCACTAAAATGTTGAATTTTCTCATTTTCACAAGGGATAAAGGAGGAAAAAAACAACCATTTTTTATAAAGCAATTTCTCCCAAGTACGGAAATACCCCACATGGGGTCTTACGTTTTTTCATTAGAAATGAATTAACCCTTTCAGGACTGATCCAGTTTTTGCTTTCTTATTTTAGATTTTCCCTCCCCGCTTTCCAAGAGCCATAACTTTTTTATTTTTCCATCAATAGAGCGGTGTGAGGGCTTATTTCTTGCGGGAGGAGCTGCAGTTCTTATTGGTACCATTTTTTGGTACATAAAAAGTGATTCAAAAGTTGTATTACATTTTTTTTTTAGAGCGAAAAAAACAAAACTGCGATTTTGGCGGTTTCAATTATTAAATTTTTTTAAGGTGTGCACTGTGCAAATTAAATAATGGTATATTGTAATAGTTCTGACATTTACGGACGTAGCGATACCAATTTTGTTCATTTTTTTACATTACTTTAGAAGAAAAATGCGAAAAGGTGTTTTGTTTTTTTAACTTTAAAAAAAAAAATTATCACTACTAATAACTATAATTCTTCTACACATTTTATTAATCAATCCCCTTAGGGGACTTGATCCAGCGAACATTGGATCACTGGTACAATACACTGCAATACTAATGTATTGCAGTATATTGTTATTCTTACAGTCTTCTGTAACAGAGCGATCGCTGTTCCTGTCCTGTAATACACAGCCAACACCCGCAGCGTATGGAGCGGGCTCAGAACGTGAGCCGGCTCCATACATCAACCGCCGCACCATGACGGGCAATTAAGTCATAGTGCGCAAAGGGGTTAGTGCACTGCGGATGGTTCAAAGTGAAAATTGCAATTTTCCACCGATATGCCATTTTAGTGCATAATGTTGTGCCCAGTGTGTGCCACAGAAGACAAATACCTCATAAAACGTTAAGCGGGTTCTCTCGGGTATGGCGACACCGTATGTGTGGGCGCAAACTGCTGCTTGGGCACGCTGCAGGGCTCAGAAGGGAGGGAGCGCCATTTTGCTTTTGGAGCGCAGCTTTTGCTTGGTAGTTTTTCTGTTTTGGGTTTCGCTTGTATTTCAGTTTATAATGTGGGGGGCATATGTAATCTGTGCGGGGTACATCAGGGTATATGTAATCTGTGCGGGGTACATCAAGGTATAATAAGAGGGTATAATAATGGGGTAAATAAATAATAATTCATAGATATGTGACTGGTGTCACACTGATAAATGGCGCCCGATCTTATCCGCTTTTGGAACATTTTGCATCGCCATATTCTGAGAGCCAGAACTTTTTTATTTTTTCACCACCGGAGTCATGTGAGGGCTTATTTGTTGCGGGACAATCTGTAGTTTTCATTGGTACCATTTTGGGGTACATGCGATTTTTTTTAAATCACTTTTTGTTCAATTTTTTTGCAATCCTGAGCAAAAAACAGGAATTCTGACACCATTTTTTAGGTTTTCTTTTTGCGGCGCTCACCGTACGCTATAAATTACATTTTTACTTTATTCTGCGGGTCGGTACGATTACGGCGATACCAGATGTATATAGGTTTGGTCCTTTTTTTTAGCGTTTGCACAATAAAATGACTTATTTATAAACCAAAAAAAATTCTGTGTCACCATATTCAGAGAGCCATAATTTTTTTATTTTTTAGTCAAAAAAGCGGTGTAAGAGCTTGTTTTTTGCGGGACAGATAGAAGTTTTTATTGGTACTATTTTTGGGAACATGCGACTTTTTGATCACTTTTTATTCTTTATTTAGGGAGCGGTGGTGACCAAAAAAATTGTGATTCTGTCGTCGTTTTTTATTGATTTTTTTTGGGGTGTTCATCGTGCGGGAAAAATAACATTATAGTGTTATAGTTGGGGTCGTTACGAACGCGGTGATACAAAATATGTGTACTTTTTTAACGTGTTCATTTTTTTTCTTTAATAAAAGTCTTATTATAGGAAAAAAAGCATTTAGTGTTTATAGAACTTATAACTTTTATTTTTACACTTTTTTTGAAACATTTTTATTACTTTTTTTTACTTGTCCCACTAGGGAACACTTAGTCTTGCAGCGTTGATCGCTGCTAGAGTACATTACACTACACACGTAGTGTGATGTACTCTAACTGTTATTGTGACGTGACTGTCACACTGACAGGAAGCAGAGGAGGAACGGCCGGAGGCTGTTCCTCCGAGGCTTCCGTACATGGCAACCCGGAGGTCATTATCTGACCTCCGATTGCCGTGACAAGCATCGTTAGCCCCCACGATCACTTCGTGGGGGCTGCCGATGTGCTTCAAACCACTTAAATGCGGCGACGGCAATCCGTCGCCGCACTTAAGGGGTTAACTGCCGAAATGTCTCAGCTGTCTAGGACAGCTGTCAGCGCGCGCCTGTCACTCTGTGTTTACACAGAGTGACAGTTTGAAATGCGGACGAAAATGCACGTCCTGGTGCGGGAACTAGCAGCCGACCAGGACGTGCATTTTCGTCCTTGGTCGTGAAAGTGTTAATGTCTGATTGTATGTTTATATAACTAGTTCTTTAGCAGTGGTCACTTCCGTACGGATTCATGCTAGTGGATTTGTATTATGCTTGTATTGCCATATTGCAATTTTGTATTACGGAGGTGATTGTATGTATAATGAACTGCTTGTTTATTGTTGTCACCAAAACTTAAAAAACTGTTTCTCAAAATAAAGAATTTACAAAAAAACAAAACAACCAGCATTTAGGAAGTTTGGTAACCCTTTAGGTGATTGACAGAAATTAAAGCAAAGTGGAGGTAGAATTTACAAATGTAATTTTTTCTGGCATATTTTCAATTTAATCCATTTATTTCAGTAACACAGCAAGTGTTAACAGAAAAAGACGACTCAATATTTATTACACAGATTCTGCAGTTTAAAAAAAATATATATCACATGTGGCCCTAGTGTGCAACTGGATTCAAACACTGGCCTCACAAATTAAGAAGCACCTTGTGGATTTTGGGGCCTCCTTTTTATTAGGATGTTTTCCAGGCACTATGTCATGTTTGAAAAGGCCTTGAGGTGCCAAAACATTAGATACACCCCAAAAGACACCCTATTTAGGAAATTACACCCCTCAAGGAATGTACATTGAGTGAACATTCTGACACCACAGGTTTTTCATAGAATGTATGAGAATTGGGCTGTGAAAATTCCCAATTTTTTTTGTTCCTATAATATGTAGTTATAGCTCAACATTTTTCATTTCCACAAGGAATTCAAGAGAAAAAGCACCCCAAAGATTGTTAGGCAATTTCTCATGAGCATGGCAATACCCCATATCTGGTCATAAACTGCGGTTTGGGCACACGGCAGGGCTCTGGCGAGAAGGAGCGCCTTTTAGCTTTTGGTGCACAGATTTTGCTAGAATGGTTTTCTGATGCCATGTCGCATTTGCAAAGCCCCTGAAGTACCAGTACAGTTGAAATTCCCCAGATGTGATCCCATTTTGGAGACTATACCCCTCAAATAATTAAATTAGAGGTGTAGTAAGAATTTTGATCCCCCAAGTGTATTATAGATTTTATTGAAATGAAAAAATATTTTTTCGTAATAATATATAGATTTAGCTCATAATTTTTAATTTCCCCAAGGAATACAGGAGAAAAGACACCCCAAAATGTGATACACAATTTCTCCTGAGTAAGGAAATACCCCATATGTGGTAGTAAACTGCTATTTAATTCATGTTATTTTTTTAAAATGTATTTAATAAAGATATTTTTGTTTTAAAATATTTTTGGTGTGTCAGACTCCGAATTTTAGGTTTGTCATTTATTCAGCGGGTTCACCGTTTATTACCATGCTTCATTCCCCATAAACTATTATGTATCAGGTCATAGTTGTGACTTTAATAAATGTATCCGGGGGATAATCTTTGTGGTGTTCTTCATGTAGGTATACTGCTATTTGGAAACCCGGCAAGGGTCTAAAGGAAAAAAGTGCAATTACGTTTTTTGGAATGAAGATTTTACTAAATCGTTTTTTGATGCCATGTTGCATTGCGCTGAGGTACCAGTACAGTGATAACCCCCGAGAAGTGACACCATTTGGGAAACTACACCCCTTTAATGAATTTATCATGAGGTGTAGTGAGCGTTTTTCAGAAATTAGTACACAATAGATACTGCAAATTGAAAATTTAAATTTTTCCACAGATATGCTATTTCAGTGCCCAATGTGTTGTGCTCAGCTTGTGCTACTGAGTACAGTAATACCCCATATGTGGTCATAAACTGCTGTTTGGGCACACTGCCAGGCTCAGAAGGAACGCCATTTGGCTTCTAGAGAGCAGATTTGCTTAGTAGTAGTTTTGTTTAGTGTTTTACTGGTGTTTCAGCTTATAATGTGGGGGCATATGTAAGCTGGGCGGAGTGCATCAGGGTATATGTTAGCTGGTCGGAGTACATCAGGGTATATCTAAGCTGGGCGGAGTACATCAGGGTATATGTCAGCTGGGCGGAGTACATCAGGGTATATGTGAGCTGGGCGGAGTACATCAGGGTATATGTAAACTAGGAGACTAGGACGGAGGTTCACCTTCCAGCAGGACAATGACCATAAACATACAATAAAGCTATACTGGAGTGGTTTAAAGGGAAGGTGTGTTTTTTAATTATATTGCTTTTAATAAAATCTAAACAAAAATTTTATTTATTAGTGTTGTCACGTTCTAATTTTTACTGTATTCAAACTTTTACTTCTCTATGGAGGCTGCCATTTTTTTTCATCTCGATTAACGACACATTTACACAGCACATAGCGATATAGCTATATCGCTATGTGCAGCCACATAAACACACTATAACATTACTGCAGTGTCCTGACAGTGAATATACATTACCTTCAGCCAGGACAGGATGTCTATTCAGAATCCTGACACTCCTGTAGCGTCTGTGTGATATTTACAGCAAGGCAAGCGTAATCTCGTTTTAAATTACAGGTTACATAGTAATCTCGCGAGATTACGCTTGCCTTGCTGTAAATATCACTCAGACGCTACAGGAGTGTCAGGATTCTGAATAGACATCACGTCCTAGCTGGAGGTAATGTATATTCACTGTCAGGGCACTTGAGTAATGTTATAGTGTGTTTATGTGGCTGCACATAGCGATATAGCTATATCGCTATGTGCTGTGTAAATTAATGAGGAGAAGTGTATGACTCTGATTAGTCAGCGTCATACACTTCTCTCCACAACGCCCAATTGGTCAAAAAGTAAAACACGCCCAGTTGTCCATTAAGAAACTCATTAGCATAAAGCTATAATAGGTCATAACTCCGTCAAAAATGATAATTTTTCTAAATAAAAAGCACTGCTGTAATCTACATTACAGCGCCGATCATATTATGTACAATATAGGCCATTTATAATGTGGCGACAGAGCCTCTTTAACCCCTTCCCGCTTTTGGGAATGACTGTACGTCCAGATACAAAGCGCGTTCCCGCAATAGGGCGTACAGTCACGCCCTGTAGATAAAGCAAGCACAGGAGCTGTGCGCGCTTTATCTTCAGCGGCTGTCAGCTGTCATACACTGCTGACATCCCGCTGCAATGGCTGTGATGGCTGTTACCGCCGATCGCAGCCATTTAACCCCTTCAATGCGGCTGTCAATGGCGTCCGCCGCATTGAAGTGGTTGACAGAGGGAGGGAGCTCCCTCTGTACCCCCCGGGGCCCCCGCGATGGTTGCTATGGCAACCAGGAAGCCGTTGCTAGACTTCCTGGTTGCCCAGGTACAGAAGCCTATTAGGTCCTACCCGAGGCAGGACCTAATAGGCTAACTGTCAGATGATGAATGACAGTTACAATACACTGCACTACATAAGTAGTGCAGTGTATTGTACCGGGGATCAGAAGACCAGATCTTCAAGTCCCCAGGTAAGTGTAAAAGAAAAAGTGAAAAAAGTAAAAAAAAAAATGTTAAAGAACAATAAATAAATAAATAAAAGTTTTAACCAATAAAAACAATAAATCGCCCTGTTTCCCTGATCAACTCCTTTATTATTATGAAAAAAATGAAAACATGAAAAAAAACTATACATAATAGGTATCGCCGCGTTCGGAACGGCCTGATCTATAAAAATGTCACATTGTTTTTACTGCACGGTGAACACCGTAATTTTTTTTAATAAAAAACAATGACAGCATTTTATGTTTTGGTCATCTTGTCTCAAAAAAAATGTAGTAAAAAGTGATCAAAAAGTTGCAAGTAACGCAAAATCGTACAAATAGAAACTACAGTTTGTCACGCATAAAACAAGTCCACCCGAAGCGATATCAACTAAAAAATAAAAAAGTTATGGCTGTCAGAAAATGGCGACACTAAAACATTATTTTTTTTAGAAAAGAGTATTTTTATTGTGGGAACGTAGTGAAACGTAAAAAAACGATAAAATGTGGTGTCGCTGTAATCGTATCGACCCACAGAATGAGGTTGACATGTTGCTTATACTGCATGGTGAACACTGTAAAAAATATAAAAAAAACACGTGCTAGAATGGCTGTTTTTTGGTTTCCTCATCTCCCAAAAAATGGAATAAATATTGATAAATAAAAAAATCGCATGTACCCCAAAATGGAACTAATAAAAATGACAGCTCGTTCCACAAAAAACAAGCTCTCACACAGCTCCATCAACAGAAAAATAACACGTTATGACTCTCAAAACGCAATGTTGCTATATGATGCTAAATGACGGCCCAGACTCATTTTTTAGGTCCAGTAGAATTTCACTAAATACTCCACAACATCATTTGCTGGACCCCACAGGTGGACCCTGTGGATGCAGCGGAGATGAGGAAACTTTAGGGCCTTGTGCGGCTTATAGGGCTAGTGAAGAAGTCAAATATAAGGCAATACTGGAGCGCACATATTTAGTATAATACCCAATAAACCCGGCCTGTGCATAAAGGATTGGTTCAAAGCGTACCACACCAATCCATGGATTATTCATTCACCCAATTATTACATCATCCTATTATGACCTGTTGCACTCCGCCCAGCTTACATATACCCTGATGTACTCCGCCCAGCTTACATATGCCCGCACATTATAAGCTGAAATACCAGTAAAACACCAAGCAAAATCTGTGCTTCAAAAGCCAAATGGTGGCCCAACTGGGTCTGGCAGTGTGGCCAAACCGCAATTTATGACCACATATGGGGTATTACTGTATTCTGGAGAACCCGCTTAACAATTTATGGGATGTGTGTCTACGGTGGTACAAGCTGGGCACAACACATTGGGCACTGAAATGGCATTTCTGTGGAAAACAGCAATTTTCAATCTGCAAGATCTATTGTTTACTCATTTTTGCAAAACACTTGTGCGGTCAAAATGCTCACTACACCCGTAGATAAATTCTTTGAGGGATCTAGTTTCCAAAATGGGGTAATTTTTCGGGAGTACCACTGTACTGATACTATAGCTCAATGCAACATGGTGTCAAAAAATGAATCTTGTAAAATTTCCACTCCAAATACTAAATGGCGCTCCTTCCCTTTAGAGCCTTGCTGTGTGTCCAAATAGCAGTTTATGACCACATGTGGGGTATTTCTCTACTCTGGAGAGAATGCTTTACAAATGTTATGGTGTTTATTCGCTTTTATTTGTTGAGAAAATGAAACATTTTGAACTAATGCTACGTGTTATTGGAAAATAATGTAATTTTTCATTTTCACTGCCCATTTGTAATAAAATCTATGAGACACCTGTGGGGTCAAAATGCTCACTACTCCCCTAGATGAATTCCTCAATGGGTGTAGTATGCCAAATGGAGTCACTTTTGGGGAGTTTCCACTGTACTGGTACCTAAAGGGCTTTACAAAAGCGACATGGTGCTGAAAAACCAATCCAGATAAATTTGCTTGCCAAATGGCGCTCCTTCCCTTCTGAGCCCTGATGTGTATTCATACAGTGGTTTATTACCACATATGGGGTATTTCCGTACTCTGGAGAAATTGCTTTGCAAATGTTATGGTGCTTTTTCTCCTTTGTTTGATGAGAAAATGAAACATTTTGACCTAAAGCTACATCTTAGTGGAAATTTGTTTAATTTTTACTGCACAATTCTAATGAAATCTATGAAACACCCGGGGGGTCAAAATGCTCACTACACCCCTAGTTGAATTCCTCTAGGGGTGTAGTTTCCCAAATGGAGTCACTTTTGGGGGGTTACCACTGTACTGGTACCTTAGGAGCTTTACAAATGAGACATGGTGCAGAGAAATTAATCCAGCAAAATCTGTACTCCAAAAGCTAAATGGCGTGCCTTCCCTTCTGAGCCCTGATGTGTATTCATACAGTGGTTTATTACCACATATGGGGTATTTCCGTACTCTGGAGAAGTTGAAACATTTTGACCTAAAGCTACATCTTATTGAAAAATAATGTAATTTTTCATTTTCACTGCCCAATTCTAATGAAATCTATGAAATACCTGTGTGGTCAAAATGATCACTAACACCCCTAGATGAATTCCTCTAGGGGTGTAGTTTCCCAAATGGAGTCACTTTTGGGGGGTTTCCTTTGTTTTTGCACCACAAGACCTCTTCTGCAAAAAAAAATGAAATTTGCAAACTTCCCTTCCACTTTGCTTTAATTCCTGTGACACGCATAAAGGGTTAAGAAACTTTCTAAATGCTGTTTTGAATACTTTAAGGGGTGCCGTTTTTAAAATGGGGTGATTTGTGGGGGTTCCTAATATATAATGCCCTCAAAGCTACTTCAGATCTGAACTGTTCCCTAAAAAAAAGCCTTTTGAAATTTTCTTGAAAAAATGAGAAATTGCTGCTAAACTTATAAGCTTTGTAACGTCCTAGAAAAATAAAAGGATGTTAAAAAAATGATGCAAACATAAAGTAGACATATGGGAAATGTTAACTAGTCACTATTTTGCGTGGTATAACTATCTGTCTTACAAGAAGATACATTTGAATTTAGAAAAATGCTAATTTCTGCAAATTTTCTCAAAATTTTGGTGTTTTTCACAAATAAATATTAAATTTAT
This sequence comes from Rhinoderma darwinii, assembly GCF_050947455.1. NCBI lineage: Eukaryota > Metazoa > Chordata > Amphibia > Anura > Rhinodermatidae > Rhinoderma > Rhinoderma darwinii. The sequence goes on from NC_134687.1 coordinate 123,477,975, forward strand.
CGACCAAATTTTTTCACTAACATAAAAGTACAATATGTCACGAGAAAACAATCTCAGAATCGCTTGGATAGGTAAAAGCATTCCGGAGTTATTACCACATAAAGTGACACGTCAGATTTAAAAAATGAGGCTGAGTCATATGGTCCAAAAGGGGCTGCATCCTTAACCCCTTGAGTACCCAGCTCATTTTGGCCTTGAGGACCAGACCCATTTTTTCAAATCTAACATGTGTCACTTTATGTGGTAATAACTCCGGAATGCTTTTACCTATCCAATTGATTCTGAGATTGTTTTCTCGTGACATATTGTACTTTAGGTTAGTGAAAAAATTTTGTCGATAAATTTATTGCTTATTTGTGAAAAACACCAAAATTTAGAGAAAATATGAAGAAATTATGATTTTTCACATTTTAAATGTATCTGCTTGTAAAACAGATAGTAATACCACACAAAATAGTTACTATTTCACATTTCCCATATGTCTACTTTATGTTTGCATCGGTTTTGAACATCCTTTTATTTTTCTACGACGTTACAAGGCTTAGAACTTTAGCAGCAATTTCTCAAATTTTCAAGAAAATTTCAAAAGGCTATTTTTACAGGGGCCAGTTCAGTTCTGAAGGGGTTTTGAGGGCCTTATATATTAGAAACCCCCATAAAAAAAACCATTTTGAAAACTGCACCACTCAAAGTATTCAAAACAGCATTCAGAAAGTGTTTCAACCCTTTAGGCGTCTTACAGGAATTGATGGAAAGTAGAGCTGAAATTTGAAAATTTCATTTTTTTTTACAAAATTCATTTGTAATAAAAAAAATTCTGTACCACAGAAAGTTTTACCTGAGAAACGCATCTCAATATTTATTGCCCAGATTCTGCAGTTTTTAGAAATATCCCACATGTGGCCCTAGTGTGATAATGGACTGAAACACAGGCCTCAGAAGCAAAGGAGCACCTAGTGGATTTTGGGGCCTGCTTTTTTTAGAATATATTTTAGGCACTATGTCAGGTTTGAAAAGGTCTTGTGGTGTCAAAACAGTGGAAACACCCAAAAGTGACCCTATTTTTTAAACTACACCCCTCAGGGAATTTATCTAGGGGTATAGTTAGCATTTTGACCCCACAGGTATTTTGCTATGTTTATTGGAGTTAGTCTGTGAAAATGAAAATCTACTTTTTTTCTGGAAAAACGTAGAAATTTCGAATTTTTGCAAGGAATAAAGGACAAAAAGCACCCTAACATTTGTAAAGCAATTTCTCCCGATTACGGCAATACCCAATATGTGGTAATAAACTGTTGTTTGGACCCACAGCAGGGCTCAGAAGGGAAGGCACGCCATTTGGATTTTGGAGTGCTGATTTTACTGGAATGGTTTTCGGTGCCGTGTTATGTTTGCAATGCCCTGGAGGGACCTAAACAGTGGAAACCCCCCAAAAGTGACCCCATTTTGGAAACTATACCCCTCAAGGAATTTTTCTAGTGGTATAGTTAGCATTTTGACCCCACAGGTTTTTCGCTGCATTTATTGGAATTAGTCTGTGAAGATGAAAATATACTTTTTTTTCTGAAAAACGTAGAAATTTCGAATTTTTGCAAGGAATAAAGGACAAAAAGCACCCCAACATTTGTAAAGCAATTTCTCCCGATTGCGGCAATACCCCATATGTGGCAATAAACTGTTGTTTGGACCCACAGCCGGGCTCAGAAGGGAAGGAACGCCATTTGGATTTTGGAGTGCTGATTTTACTGCAATGGTTTTCGGTGCCGTGTTATGTTTGCAATGCCCTGGAGGGACCTAAACAGTGGAAACCCCCCAAAAGTGACCCCATTTTGGAAACTATACCCCTCAAGGAATTTTTCTAGTGGTATAGTTAGCATTTTGACCCCACAGGTTTTTCGCTGCATTTATTGGAATTAGTCTGTGAAGATGAAAATATACTTTTTTTTCTGAAAAACGTAGAAATTTCGAATTTTTGCAAGGAATAAAGGACAAAAAGCACCCCAACATTTGTAAAGCAATTTCTCCCGATTACGGCAATACCCCATATGTGGTAATAAACTGTTGTTTGGACCCACAGCCGGGCTCAGAAGGGAAGGAACGCCATTTGGATTTTGGAGTGCTGATTTTACTGCAATGGTTTTCGGTGCCGTGTTATGTTTGCAATGCCCTGGAGGGACCTAAACAGTGGAAACCGCCCAAAAGTGACCCCATTTTGGAAACTATACCCCTCAAGGAATTTTTCTAGCGGTATAGTTAGCATTTTGACCCCACAGGTTTTTCGCTGCATTTATTGAAATTAGTCTGTGAAGATGAAAATATACTTTTTTTCTGAAAAAACATAGAATTTTCACATTTTTACAAGAAAAAAAGGAGAAAAAGCACCCCAACATTTGTAAAGCAATTTCTCCTGATTACGGAAATACCCCATATGTGGTCATAAACTTCTGCTCAGAAGGGAAGGAGCACCATTTGGATTTTGGAGCGCAGATTTTGCTGGAATGGTTTTCAGGCTCCATGTTGCATTTGAAGAGCCCCTGAGGTATTAGTACAGTGGAAACCCCCAAGAAGTGACCCCATTTTGGAAACTACACCCATTGAGGATTTTGTTTTAGGGGTGTAGTGAGCATTTGGACTCCACAGATGTTTCATAGAAGTCATAAACATTGGGCAGTGAAAGTGAAAAATTGCATTTTTTCCAATAAAAAGTTGATTAAGCCCCAAACTTTTCATTTATACAAGGGGCAATATGAGAAAGAGCACTGCTCAATTTGTTACCCATTTTCTCTTGATTACAGCAATACCCCATATGTGGCTGTAAACTGCTATATGGGCACATGGCAAGGGTCAGAAAGGAGGGAGCACCATTTGGTTTTTGACCACAGATTCTGCTGGAATATTTTTCAGGCATCATATTGTGTTTTCAGAGCCCATGAGGTACCAATATAGAGGAAACTCACAAGATGTGACCTAATTAAGAAAACGACACCGCTCAAGGTATTCATCTAGGGGTATAGTGAGAAATTTTACTTTTCAGATTAGGAATTAAAATAAATTGGTAGAATTTTAATTTTTATTTATTTTACAAACGCGTGAGTTTGATGAAACATTTTGGGGATGTATCAAGCACCAATGAGAAAAAAAAGAACTCACAATTCATTCATTTTTTTTTTACTGTGTTCATTGATACCCTATATAGGACCTTTTTGTATTGAGGCACACGGTGAGGCCCGGAAGTGAAGGTGTACCATGAGGCTCTTCAAGGCCTAGTTTTTGCTTGGGTGATTTTGGGCCACCATGGTGGTATTCATCTAGGGGTATAATGATTTTTTGTTTTGTTTTATATATCCAATTGGTGCACAAGTGGACAATTTTTAAATGAAGGTGACATAAAATTTAAGATGAAGTTTATATGGACATCCTGAAAATGGCATGAAAAAAATTAGTAGTCCACTGAAGAATGGTAAATTCTGAAACATTCTTTCATGCAAAGCCCTGGTTTGGAGGGGCAAGTGCTGCATTGATATATTGTATCCTTTCGGATACCCCTCTTCGCGCACACGCGACATCGTTTTTGTGGATGGCTCTTTTTTTCCGTTGGGGGGACTTCACTGGGGAAGTGCTGGCCAGGGACAATTCTATTTGCCTCACTTCCTGAAGCCCTGCTACTCGCTCCTTCCTCTTGGTCTTTAAAAATTAATTTTTTAATTACTTTTTCAAGGTACTCGAGGTACCTAGAACGATTGCCAGCACTTCGGTACAAAATAAAAGAATTGAGGAGGGCCATTTCAATTAAATATACGGACAGTTTTTTGTACCATACTTTCGTCTTTCGCATGGCACAGTATGGCTTCATTAGTTGATCTCCCAAATCCACCCCTCCCATATGCTTGTTGTAGGCCTGTATGCATACAGGCTTTGAAACAGTGGTGCTTGTTCCACGCACTGAAACTGGGCTTGTGGTGTTGCCATGCATTGTGGAGAGCATGAGGACCTCTTTTTTGTCCCTGAATTTTACCAGGAGCACATTTTCATCATATCGTGCCCTGGTTTCGCCAACTGACAGTTTCTCAGCAAGAAAAGGCTTTGGGAGGTATTTTAGATTCCTGCGAGCAGTGCCACAGGCCATTGTTTTCCTTTCAACAAGGCACTTAAAAAGCGGAACGCTGGTATAGAAGTTGTCGAGGTATAGGTGGTACCCCTTATCCATCAGAGGATGCAGCAGGTCCCACACTATTTTACCGTTTGTGCCAAGAACTGGGGGGCACTCTGGGGGACTAATCTGTTTGTCTTTCCCCTCGTACACACGAAAGGAGTGTGTGTATCCAGACTGGCTCTCGGACAGTTTATATATTTTTATGCCATATCTGGCTCTTTTGTTTGGCAAGTATTGTCGGAAATGAAGCCGTCCTTTGAAATGGACTAAAGATTCATCAATGGCTATGTTTTTTTCAGGAACATAAACTTCTGCAAAAACCAAATTAAAATATGTGATGATGGGCCTAATTTTGAACAGCCTATCAAAATTTGGATGATCCGGGGGGGGGGGGGGGGGGGGGGGCACTGCTCATTGTCAGCAAAGTGCAAAAACTTTAAAAGGGCCTCAAAACGTTTTCGCGGCATCACAGCACGGAATACAGGTGTATCGTACAAAATATCTGTGGACCAATACGATTTGATGGTTGGCTTTTTTAAAAGGCCCATGTGGAGCAAGAGCCCCCAGAAGGTTGCAATTTCATTTGCATTGGTTGGGTGCCAAGCTTGGGTTCTGGCATAATGGGATGTCGGATTTTTGCCTAAGAATTGTTGTGCATATAAATTTGTTTGCACAACCATTAGGTCAACTAAAGTATCCGAAAAAAAACATTTAAAAAAATCTATTTCCTGAAAGTCAGTTGGATTTATTTTTATGCCAGGGGCAGAGGTAAACGCAGGAATTTCAGGTGTGTAAGAGGTAGGCGGTAGCCATATGGGGTCACTGGTGCTGGGGTCACTTGTGCTGGGCTCATTCGGATCACTAGCCCTGCTTCGTTTCTGAGGGGGTTCCTCATCATCACTGGAGGAGGATAACACAAACTCAGATCCACCCTCACTGGCGCTTTCTGTATCTGTATCTGAACATAAAATGGCATATGCCTCCTCCACACTAAATAGACGAGACATTATGGGTGTGTAATAACACTGCACTAACCCTGACGTGCAAAACTAAATTCCTGAACAGTATTGGCAAGGAAACTGTGACGTGCAAAAGTAGCACACAAAATTACTAAAACTTTTTTTGTATTTTTTTTTTTTTGTTTTTTTATATTTTTTTTATGAAGAACTAAAGGATAGGGCAGTAAAGAGGGCTGATGGGCATTAAAGGGGGCTAATATACTGATGGGCACTAAAGAAAAGTATTATATAGGTTTGATTGTTACTAGGGAGTACTGATGGGCACTATAATGAGCAGCAAAGGGGGCTGGTGGGCACCAAAGATTGCTGGTGGGCACTAAAATGGCTGGTGGGCACTAAAGATGGCTGGTGGGCACTGGAGAGGGCTGCTGGGCCCTAATGGGCACTAAAGAATATTATTAGTTATATTCTGAGGGATGATGGGCACTATAAAGGGCAGATGGGAACTATAAAGGGCAGATGGGCACTAAAAACGATGTTTTTTCACAGTTTTTCGACTGTATTTCTGTCACTCTCCGATCTCCTCACAGTTCTCACAGAAATGAGGAGATCAGAGACGCTGACAGGAGCTTTCTCCGGTTTCCTACGTCATAGATAGCTGTCATTGGTCAGTCTCTAAAGACTGACCAATCACAGCAATCGCCGACATCGGGGCATGCAGATCTGTCCCCAGCCCGGCAACAGAGGCGGTCAGCTATCACTGACAGCTGCCGCCATGTCGCTATCACTTTGTGATTTCACATAGTGACAGTTTGATCCTTCGACGTAATAGTACGGCGAAGGTACGCTGGCATATGCGGCCAGCGACGTACTATTACAGCGAAGGTACGCAAGGGGTTAAGGGGTTAAGTACAATATTAACCCCTTAATGACCGCCGATACGTCTTTTTACGGCGGTCATTAGTGGGCTTTATTCTAGAGCGCCGCTATTCTACGTCGCTGCTGTAGAATAAAGTAAACAGAGCAGGGAGCCGTGAAATCTCCCTGCTCTCAGCTGCCAGAGGCAGCTGAGGGCTGGGGGCGTCCCTGCTCTGCCGGGTGAGATCGATATTAGTATCGATCTCACCCGTTTAACCCTTCAGATGCGGTGCACAATAGCGAGCACCGCATCTGAATGGTTTTGGAGAGAGGGAGGGAGCTCCCTCTAATCTCACTGACACCCGGCGATAAAATCGCCGAGTGTCTGTGTCTTCTATGGCAGCCGGGGGTCTAATAAAGACCCCCAGGTCTGCCTGGAGCGAATGCCTGCTAGATCATGCCGCAGGCATGACCTAGCAGATGCCTGTCCGTTTTAAACGGACAGGCAGTAATACACTGCAATACAAAAGTATTGCAGTGTATTATAATAGCGATCGGAGGATAGGGAAGTCCCCTAGTGGGACTAGTAAAAAAGTAAAAAAGTTTAATAAAGTTAATAAAAAAAAAAAAAGTGAAACAAAAAAAATGAAAAACCCACTTTTTCCCCTTACAAAATGCTTTACTATTAAAAAAAACTACAATAAAGCAAAAAAGTTACACATATTTGGTATCGCCGCGTCCGTAACGACCCCGACTATAAAGCTGTTACATTATTTAACCCGCACTGTGAACGCCGTAAAAAATAAAAGAAAAAACAATGGAAAAATTGCTGTTTTCTGTTAATTCTGACTTTAAAAAAATGTGATAAAAAGTGATCAAAAAGTCGCATCTACTCTCAAATGGTACCAATAAAAACTGCAAGTCGTCCCGCAAAAAACAAGACCTTATACAGCTATGCCGACGCAAAAATAAAAAAGTTACAGCTCTTTGAATGTGACAATGTAAAAATGTAAAAAATGGCTTGGACATTAGGGCCCAGAATGCAAGCAGGGGGAAGGGTTTAATCTATTGTTTATTTATAAACTGTATTATTTACTGGGACCAGACTTGTATCTGCCTTTTTGTAGACGTGTTTGGTACACAAGCAATGTGCTATGATTATTTTGTCTTTTCATCCCCAGGAGAATGCAGCAATTAACTTCCCCGATCATTTTTCTGACAGACAGGACACACCAGCATAGTTTTAGAACTGGTAAAGTAAACACTGTTCCATTAGGAATTGCAGAAACTCCATACAGCAGCCTGTGCACAGCTCAATTAATCCCATTCAGCTCTACTCTCTCTGTGACTATTATACAGTTCAGAACATTCGGAGGAGTGTCTGAAGAACAAAAGCTCTTAGCATTGACAATCTGAGTAATTATCTCTCCTCAATGCCTCTAAATATAACAAAAAATATGGACTCTATCACCTAGAACTGTTCAATGCATTAAAAGGGAAAATGTCTTCAATTGGTAATTATCATTGTTAACTGTACAATAGAAAAAATTAAAAATTATAGATTATTGCTAAATGCCTGGTAATAAAATTATCGTTTCCGATCAACAGAAATGATCGAAGACTTACTTAAAATAATTTTTTTTGTGGTATTACAGATGAAACATTACTCTTTTTCAGAGCGGACTCATAAGGTTCATGTGATAACCCAGAACCAGATTAATAAAGTTGTGAACTGTAAACTTTCACACGGAAGTATTTTAAACAGTACTTCACATCAGTATTTGTAAGCTAAAACCAGTAGTGAAAACTTCACAGAAAAAGTATAATGCAAACATTTGCATATATTCAGTGGCGTAACTACCGCCGTAGCAGCCGCTACGGGGCCCGCGGCATGAGGGGGCCCGTGTCGGCCGCCGGCACGGGCCCCCACCATGGCCGGAGGCTCAGCTAGCAGCCGCTATGGCTGCTACAGCGGGACGCCACTGAACACTAACTACAGCAGAGCAGGGAGGTATCTCCCCGCTCTGCCATTAAACAAAAGACATGTATCCCCTATCCACAGGATAGGGGATACATGTGTGATCGCTGGCAGCGATAGGGAGAACGGGGGACTGAAAGTCCCCTGAAGTTCTCCATCACAAACCTCGGACTTCCGGGGTCTGTGTCGGCAGCTCCGTAGAAATGAATGGAGCGCCGGTCGCGCTTGTGCGCATGCATGATCAGCGCTCCTTTCATTTTTATTGAGCTGCGCAGACGCTGGAAGTCAGAGGCTAGTCATGGAGAACATCGGGGGACTTTCGGTCCCCCGTTCTCCCTATCACTGCCAGCGATCACACATGTATCCCCTATCCTGTGGATAGGGGATACATGTCTTTTGTAGGACACACTGTAGGTCAGATTTTTTTGGGGGTTTGGGGCTGCATGGCGTTACCTACAGGGGGCTGTATAGCGTTACCTACAGGGGGGCTGTATAGCGTTACCTACAGGGGGGGCTGTATAGCGTTACCTACAGGGGGGGCTGTATAGCGTTACCTACAGGGGGGGCTGTATAGCGTTACCTACAGGGGGGGCTGTATAGCGTTACCTACAGGGGGGGCTGTATAGCGTTACCTACAGGGGGGCTGTATAGGGTTACCTACAGGGGGGCTGTATAGCATTACCTACAGGGGGGGGCTGTATAGCGTTACCTACAGGGGGGGCTGTATAGCGTTACCTACAGGGGGGCTGTATAGCGTTACCTACAGGGGGGGCTGTATGTCGTTAACGCCATACAGCCCCCTCTGTAGATGCCATACAGACCCCCCTGAAGATAACGCCATACAGCCCCCTCTGTAGATATCTACAAAGGGGGCTGTATGGCGTTATCTACAGGGGGGGCTGTATGGCGTTATCTACAGGGGAGCTCTATGGCGTTATCTACGGGGGTGGGCTGTAAAAAAGGAACTATCTACAGGGGGGGGGGTTGTGTGACACCCAGGGGAGGGGGGGCCCAATCAAAAGTTTGCTATGGGGCTCAGTCTTTCCTAGTTACGCCCCTGCATATATTCCATGTTTTGGACCCACTCCTGGTTTTGCCTTACAAATACTGATGCAAAATACTGACCAAAATACTGCCGTGTGAAAGAGGCCATGCAAATAACTGTTTGAATAAGGTCTCTGGGTACACCAACAAGTCAATAGATTTCCATGGCCAAAACACTTAGTCCATTTACCATATATTTATTTTTACTGTATTATAAAGCATAGTCGACTATGCATTTTAATACAAAGGCATCCCAAAAAAAACATATACATAAATGCAAATGTATGGGAACGAACGATCAAATGTAATCATTTGTCCCCATACATTCCGATCATTGCTCCATTTAAACGGAGCAAATGAGAGCCGAATGAACAAGCGTTAGTTTACCGGAAGAAAAATTTGCGTGTAAAAGGGCCCTTTGAAAACAAATTAACTTTTGTAAGTTAGGCTGAGTAGGTAAGAAAGCGGGAGCGGATTATGTAATAGTACAACCTATATATACTGTATGGTATTGTAAGAAAACACCACTCATACCCTGCTGTTCAGATCCTCCTTGTTCTGTAAATGACCAAAGAAATCTGAATGAATCAAAGCTGACTACAAGCAAACAGATGACAGATCCCAATGATGGAACCTTCTTGGCTCTTGTCTGGAGAGGATCAGGTTTCACTAAAAGAGGTTATAACATAAATAAATCTAGATCTGTTTAGTCAAGAAATAATAAAGTTACTTTGCTAGATTAACCATCATCCAGAATTCACAATGTTCTCATTTATACTGGCTGCCACTGCTAAGTCTATGAACAAGTAAATACCCTGTTCAACCACAGCATTAAAACCACTGGCAGGTAAAGTGAATCACATTGATCATCTCATCACAATGGCACATGTCACAGGGGTATAAATTAGGCAGTAAGTGAACAATTAGTTCTAGAAGTTGATGTGTTGGAAGTAGGAAAAATGGACATGTGTAAGGAATTGTGCGACACTGACAAGAGCCAAATTGTGATGGCTAGACGACTGGGTCATATTATCTCCAAAATGGCAGGTCTTGTGGGGTGTTTACCGGTATGCAGTGGTTAGTACCTACTAAAAGTGGTCCAAGGAAAAACAATTGGTGAACCAGCGACGCGGTCTTGCCTCATTGATGTGCGTCAATGGTCCAATCCCACAGAAGAGCTGCTGTAGCAGATATTTCTGAAATGCTGTTTATGATGGAAAGGTGTCAAAACACACAGTGCATCGCAGGTTGCTGCGTTTGGGACCGTTTAGCAGCAGACCGGTCAGAGTGCCCATTCTCACCCCTGTCCACTGTAAAAATCACCTACACTGGACATGTGAGCATCAGAACTAGACCATGGAGCAATGGAAGATGGTGGCATGGTCTAATGAATCACGTTTTCTTTTACATCATGCGGACGGCTGGGTGCATGTGTGTCATTACCTGGTGAAGAAATGGCACCAGGATGCACTATGGGAAGAGGGCAACCTGGTGGAGGTAGTGTTATCCTCTAGGCAATGGTCTGCTGGGAAACCTTGTGTCCTGGCATTCATGTGGATGTTACATTGACACGTACCACCTACCTAAACATTTTTGCAGATGAGTACAACACTTCATGGCAACGGTATTCCCTAATGGCAGTGGCTTCTTTCAGCAGGATAATGCGCCCTGCCTCACTGCAAAAATTATTTAGGAAAAGTTTGAGGATGTAACATCCATGGTCTCTGACCACGAACTCCTCTCATCCTGCCGACGCCTTTCTCTCCAGAGATGCCAGCACATGCGTCCGTCCTGTTCCGCAGTGACCACTAGGGTGCGTGCGCAAGCTCAGTCCAGCCTTAAAAGCCAGAGCGCACCCTAGACTATAAGAAGGGCCCTGCCCCTTCCTTCATTGCATGAGCATTGTTTGTACCTACCCATGTCAGTCTTTGCAAATGGTCCCTTGAGTGTTTTCCAGTTCCTGCTACCTGTATCCCGTGCTTCCGTGTTCCTGTGCTGTACAGAGTTGGAGTCGTGTTGTGTCGCCTGCTATACCCGCTGTGTTTCACCGCACCTGTTGTCTGCCTGCTGCCAGAGTTCCATCCGAGCCTAAACCATCGCTACTGTCTGAATCGACACAGGTACCTTTTAACACAGATCACGACAGTACGCTCAGGCCATGGACCCCACTGGTCAATCCAAGACCACGAAGACGTCACAGATGATGCGGGCGGATATGCTAGACCTCCGGTCTCAAAAGGACCAACTCCTCCAGGCGTTGAACATTATTTCACATCGGCTGGATATGCAAGCTGCTGTTCCTCCGACTACACCTCCTGGCAGTACGGATCCTCTGACTATACCTCCTGGCAGTGCTGATGCCCGGTTTTCTCTGCTACTACCTCATCGCTATGATGGAGACGCGGGGACCTGCAGGGGATTTTTGAACCAGTGTCAGATCCACTTCAGTCTGTATGCAAGAGCATTTTCTTCTGATGGTGCAAGGGTCACTTTCATCATCTCTCTCCTCACTGGCAGGGCTCTAACATGGGTGAACCCTATCTGGGAATGACAAGGACCAGAGACCCGTGATTTCCAGGGGTTCCTACGGACATTTCGTATGGTATTTGAGGAACCTGGACAAGTCTCGTTGGCATCCGCCTCCTTGCTGGACCTTCGCCAGGGAGACACTTCCGTAGGCGAGTATGCCATTCACTTCTGCACCCTAGTGGGAGTTGTTATGGAACGAGGCCTTGGTGGCAACATTTTCACTGTCCTCCGAGATTAAGGACGAGCTTGCAGCCCGAGATCTGCCATCTTCCCTGGACGATCTCATTCTTCTGGCCGCCCGGATCGACATAAGGATCCGAGAACAGTTCCAAGAGGCTTGTCGGGAGGGAGGAAGGACTCCCTATTCCGGCTCCCACATTTCAGCAACCACTGCTGTCCTCATCAGCTGTTCCACCTAAGGAGTCTGTGAAGATGGACCATCTCAAACTGTCTATCCAGGAGAGACAACGCAGACGCACTTCGGGACTCTGTCGGTATTACGGCCTCGGAGGCCATCTTGTGCGTCTGTGCCCCCAAATGCCCCAGAACCTAGGGTCGTTTGGAGAGACAACTCTGGGTGAGGAGGGACCTTCTTCCAAATTGTCTATTCCTGGGACCAGTGTCCGGCAAGAAGACGCACCGGGTCTCTGCCTATCTGGACTCTGGATCCGCAGCCAACTTTATTCAAAAAGACCTGGTGGATCTTCTTCAGTTGCCTAAAACCACCCTGGAGAGGCGTTTGATCGTTGCCTCGTGAATGGACTGCCTCTGCCAGACCCATTTCTAGATGTGACCAAACCACTGTACTCCAAGTGGGACCCCTTCATTATGAGCTCATCTCGTTTTTTGTCCTGTCCAAAGCCGTCAACCCTGTGCTGCTGGGCCTGCCCTGGCTCCGACTACATGCCCCAGTTCTGGACTGGAATTCTGGAGAGGTTCCCCAGTGGGGTTCCAAGTGCCTCAACCACTGCCTGGGGCAGATCCATCTGGCCCAGTCTCCTCAGTCTCAGTGGCAGGATTGCCTTCTCACTACTCGCAGTTTGCGGAAGTCTTTAGCAAGAGGGAGGCTGAGACGCTGCCTCCACACCGGGCGTATGACTGCCCTATTGATCTGTTTCCTAACGCATCCCTTCCCCGTGGAAGGGTATACCCTCTCTCCTTGCCAGAGACTCAGTCTATGTCCGCCTATATTAAGGAGAATTTATAGAGGGGTTTCATACGAAAATCCTCCTCCTCCTACCCTTCATCGACTACCGGGGTCTCAACCAGATCACGGTAACACATAGACATCCGTTGCCATTGATTTCAGAACGGTTTGATCGCATACGAGGAGCAAATTTTTTTTCTAACCTAGACCTGGGGGGGGACCTACAACCTAATCCGGATTCCCCGGGGTGACGAATGTAAGACATCATTTAACACCCGAGACGGGCACTATGAATGCCTAGTGATGACCTTCGGTCTGTGTAACGCTTCCGCGGTCTTCAAAGAGTTCGTCAATAACATCTTCAGAGATCTCCTGTATGTCTGTGTTGTGGTCTATCTCGATGACATTCTGATTTTTTTCCCCAGATCCAGTGACTCAGAGACATGTCCATCAAGTTTTGCTGCGATTAAAGGAGAATCGCCTGTATGCCAAGCTGGAGAAGTGCGTGTTCGAGAAAAGTCACTACGCTTCCTGGGCTACATTATCTCGGATCAAGGCCTCAAGATGGATCCTGAGAAGGTAAAGGCCATCTTGGAATGGCCACGCCCTCACGGCTTAAGGGCCATACAGCGTTTCTTGGGATTCACCAACTTTTACCGGCAGTTCATCCTGGACTTCTCACTGACAGCTCCCATCTCTACCCGCACCAAAAAAGGCATGAATGCCAAGGTGTAGACTCCAGAGGCAGAGGCCGCATTTAATAGCTTGAAGAGTGCCTTCACTTCAGCCTCAACCCTCCCTCATCGTGATGTATCGCTACAGTTTTCGTTGGAGGTGGACGCCTCCTCTGTTGGTGCTGGCGCAGTTCTGTTCCAGAGAGGTCCCAAAGGCAAAACAGTGGTATGTGGCTATTACTCCCGGCTCTTCTCTTCCACAGAGTACAACTACTCAATTGGGGATCGGGAGTTACTGGCCATTGAACTGGCCCTGGAGGAGTGGAGAAACCTACTAGAGGGCGCATCTTATCCCATCCTGATATTCACTGACCACAAGAACCTCACCCATCTCCAGACGGCCCAACGGCTGAACCCCCGTAAAGCCAGGTAGTGGCTGTTCTTTGCCCGGTTCCAGTTTGAGCCCCACTACCGCCCTGCCGACAAGAACGTGAGGGCCGATGCCCTGTCCAGGTCATTCGAGACAGAGGACACCATGGAGTCTCCACAAAATATCATTGACCCATCCTGCATCATCTCGGTCAACCCTCTGCAAGTTAGAGACATCCCTCCGGGGAGGACTTTTGTGCATCTGGCAGACAGAAGAAAAATCTGGCAGGTCACGCGGGTGTCCGTAAGACCCGAGACCTGATTGCCCGTCAGTTCTGGTGACCCACGCTGCCCAAAGACGTCATGGACTTTGTCTCCTCATGCACGCAGCAAAGTTGCTCACTCCAAACTATCTGGCCTCCTCAAGCCGCTGCCTGTGCCCAATGCTCCCTGGCAGCATATTGCAATGGACTTCGTCACGGATCTGCCTCCCTCTGCTGGATGCAGTACGGTCTGGATGGTGGTGGACCGATTCTCAAAAATGGCTCATTTTGTTCCGCTGACCGGCCTACCTTCTGCTTCTCGACTGGCTAACCTCTTCATCCAACACATCTTTCGCCTACACAGCCTACCTCTGCATATCATGTCTGATCGGGGTTTCAGTTCACCTCAAAGTTCTGGAGGGGCCTCTGTAAACTCCCCGATATAAAGTTGGACTTTTCCTCAGCCTACCACCCCCAGTCCAATGGCCAAGTTGAGAGGATCAATCAGATCATGGAGAAATACTTGATGACTGGGTGCAGCTTCTTCGTTGGGCCGAGTTCTCCTATAACAACCACACAAGTGAGTCCACCACCTCCACACCGTTCTTTATAGTCTATGGCCAACATCCACGTATTCTTCTCCCTGTGTCTCCTTCGTCCAGGGTGCCTGCAGCTGACTCTGCGTTCCGGGACTTCCTACGGATCTGGCAGCAAACCCGGTCCTCTATTCTGCTGGCGGTCGATCGCATGAAGCGAAAGACAGATACGAGGAGAAGAGAGCCACCTCAGTTTTTCCGGGTACCAAGGTCTGGCTGTCCTCAAGAAATATCTGGCTGAGGGTGCCGTCATGCAAATTCGCTCCCAGGTTCCTCGAACTCTTTGAGATCCTGCAGCGGATCAACCCGGTCTCTCATAAGCTTGGGCTGCTTGCTACCCTCCAGATCCCAAACTCCTTTCAGGTATCTCTTCTGAAGCCTGTGGTCCTGAACTGCTACTCTAAGACTCTTAGCGCTGCAGTTGCCCCCAGCAGTTCAACAGAGAAGTTTGGGGTTAAGGAGATCCTGGACACCAAAAAAGAAGAAAAACCTTTTATTTAGTAGATTGGAAGGGGTTTGGTCCAGAGGAGAGGTCCTGGGAGCCAGAAGAGAATCTCAATGCTCCTACCCTCATTAAGAAGTTTCTCTCTCGTTCTGGTCCCAAGAAGAGGGGGCGTAAGAGGGGGGATACTGTGACGTCCGTGGTCGCTGACCACGAACTCGTCTCATCCTGCCGACGCCTTTCTCTCCAGAGATGCCAGCACATGCGACCGTCCTGTACCGCAGTGACCACTAGGGTGCGCACAAGCTTAGTCTGGCCTTAAAGAGCCAGAGCGCACACATGTGTGAGATTGAGCTGATTGCTCCCATATCACCCTGGACTATAAGAAGGGCCCTGCCCCTTCCTTCATTGCCTGAGCGTTGTTTGTACGTACCCGTGTCAGTCTTTGTAAATGGTCACTTGAGTGTTCTCCAGTTCCCAGTGTTCCCATTCCTGCTACCTGTATCCCGTGCTTCCGTGTTCCTGTGCTGTACAGAGTTGGAGTCGTGTTGTGTCGCCTGCTACACCCGCTGTGTTTCACCGCACCTGTTGTCTGCCTGCTGCAAGAGTTCCATCCAAGCTTAAACCATCGCTACTGTCTGAATTGCCACAGGTACCTTTATCCGAACTATAGACATTGACTTTGTACACGGTTTGGCCAGCTGCTATACCGCTACGGCGGTACAGCCCAGTGGGTCCCCATACCCACAGATCGGGACCAAGGAACATTACAAAGAATGTGTTGATTTGGCCAAATTCCCCAGATCTCAATCTAATCGAACAGCTGTGAGATGTGCTGGAAAAACAAGTCAATTCCATGGAGGCCACACCTCCCAACAAACAGGACTTAAAAGATCTACTAATAACATCTTGGTATCGACACCTTCAGATGTCTTGTGGAGTTCATGCCTTGTAGGTTCAGACCTATTTTGGCAGCACGAGGTGGACTTGCACAATGTTAGGCAGGTGGTTTTAGGCCTCATGCACTCTACTGTAGTGGTGTGCATTTCAATGAGCCTGGTCCAGGCTCCTGGGCAATACACGGACCGTGGAAACCACGGTCGTGTGCATGGGCCCATAGAAATGAATGGGATCGCAATTGACCCGCAGATTTGCTGGTGAATTGCAGCCGCAAAAACACGTTCGTGTGCCTGAGGCCTTAATGTTATGGCCTTAAAGTTATCTCTAGTAACGTAAATCAGTTATTAGTAGTTTTATTTGGGCAACTATTTACATATTATTAAGCAATACATGGATACAGAAATCCTGGATGCTATGAATAACCAGACATAACATTCTTACAAAGAACAAAAAAAACACAATATGAACACCACATGAATGTTTGTAAACACAAACAAGAACATTTATCAAAGTGATTTAATCAATATAATCAAATTCTTCCGGTATTCCAAATGTCTTATCAATCTTGCTTTCCTCAAATCCAAACTTCTTTTTGGCCCAAGACTTCACAGAAAATATGTTATCTGCAATGAAATGTAAGAGGTGAACATCATGTGCCTACATTTCAGTTCAAATCTATAAATACATACTTAAAAAATAAATAAATAAGTAAAGCCAGTGGTTAGGAATTCAGATTCAATCCTTCAATAAATGATAAAAGAGCCTTGCCACTAATTTTAACTATTCTGAGTCTAAGTCTAGATCCATCTTATGCTTTTTCACGTTCTAGTGCACCAGGATGCACTGAAGTTGCATTTCATTGACTTCTGTGAAAGGAGGAGTCTAAGGCCCCATTCACACGAGCGTAAAAAAGGAAGTGTCAGGGAAATTCTTTGGCGTGTAAACCGCGCCCGATTCCCATAGTCAATGTCAGTCCTAATTACTCACCAAAAAAGCGCGCAGAAAGCCCGCACAAAATGTGTAGTTTTTTTTTAGAGTCGTGTGAACAAGGCCTGAAGGGCAATTATCAATCGCTTTGTGCTAGTTTTGTGGGATAAAAATGTAGAAAAAGTTAGTGCATGTCATAATTGCGCTAAAATGAGTGACTTTTGTAGACAGGAAATGGCGCAACTTTTAGCGCAAATCTACGCCTGCTTGTTCTGCCTTTAGGACAGTCCAAGTTGCGCCAAATTTATTTAGAGGTGTTTTGCCTTTTCATGAATTTGGCCCATTTAATCCTATAAACTTGGATGTAGTGTTCTTGTTTGGCTCTGTCCACACTACTGTTATGGCTTCTGTTCTTAGCAGAGATATGATAGGTCAGTTTTTAAAAGGATCCCTAACTTTTAATGTGGTCCTTCCAGTTCTTTTTCACGGCATACTATGGTACTCTTGCCATCAAATACACATAAAACCCAACAGAATGAAACGGGGACAGTTTAAACAAGCCTTATTGTTATCTTACATTGGCACATGCTTTGGGTTTCTTTACACCACATAACATTAATTGTTCAACATCTTACTTCAGTAGTAAATTTTGGGGACTGCATGGTGACTAGGTAGGAGACTAAAATGGGGACTATATGGTAACTCTGCAGCAACAGGTTCAGATTCAACCAGGTCTAAGCATGATGATAGGGATAAGTGAGGGTCAGTTGTCTCAGTGATGGGCTGCCAGGAAGAGCCGACAGAGGGAGGGGTAAAAGCCAGGAGTGATTACATAAACTCAAAATTGTACATTCTCTGCTTGGCAGACAAACCCCATGGTGGCTAATATGGCTATAAGTAGCTTTTTGTATAGTATGCAGAAGCAAAGAGTCAGAAGCACGTTTCATTTTTGTCTGGAGCATGTGACTCCACAGCAACTGAGTCTATCACCACTATATCTCTTAACCTCTTCGAGACTGTAATCTGTGTACTTACATTTCAGTAGCATATATCCTGTTCTGTTGTAATGTGAATATGCTTCATAGATTTAGTGGCAGTGTTTTATTGCATGCTGCCATTACAAACATCGGGCTGTTACAGAGACAGCTCTATCCTACTAACATGAGTTGTAAAGAGGTTCCCTGTCACTAGATGCTAAATACAATTCTCAATCTGAATACTATGAATACAATCTGAAAGCAATATGTTCCACATTCAGGTTGTTGCTCTGGAAACATCTGACGTCGTAATGACATCACAAGCTTCCTGTAATGACGAGGAAGGGAGAGATGCTAAGGAGACATTGGGGGAGGTATTTTAATAACTGGTGCAAAGTATAAATGAAGTGGTTGCTGCTATAATTTTCGAAAAGGCCTCTAAAAAATTAGGTGGAATCTGATCTGTGGGGGAAAGAGCCACTGTTCCTTCTAAGCTCTGTGCTCTGATAATAACGGAGTTAAAAATTCCACACTGTGCAAACAGGTAGATTTGTTATTGGTCTCATTGACCTCATTAGGGTCTATTCACGTGTCGCAGTCTTGACAGTCTAGTATATTGATTTCTACTGCGATTTTTGAAACCTCAATATGACCACAACGTGTGATTAGAGCCTTAGTATGTTGACTTATCTGTTTACTTTCCAAAGTGCACAACTTAGGGGGAATACTGATCCCAGCTACCAGATCCCCACTGATCAACATTTTATTATAAACCATTACGGTAGGAAAAAAAATTATATGAGCATTCACAATATCATCACAGACAATTAAATGATCAGTCCCACCATCTGATTGACAAATACCTGCTCTGCATTTCTATTAGGAACTGTGCTTAACATGCGTGGAAAAAACTCATGTGGAAGCTCATAAATAGTCATATGAAGTCAAGCAAACTATTTAGCATGTAGCTGGCTCTATTCACATGACAGGGAACGGTGTCGGAAGATAAAAACGTCCATTTTGCATCCGTTCCGGGCCGTGTTTGATTGCCCAGTCACAATTTTCTATAGTTTTTATAGTATAGAGAGCTTTGTCTGATCCCTCAGCTTATTTGCATTAGTTACTGTCTTTTTCTCTGATATTTTTGACTTGTTACCATGCCCTCACAACCATTGAACCGTGTACTGCAGCTTTGGCTGATTTCTTGGCAATTCGGACAGTAACCGCAGATGTAGAACAAAGGACCTGGCAGGGTTCAGATGGTGACAGGGCTCTGCGAGAGAGCAGGGACAGGGTAGATATCAGGGGACAGGCCGCTGTTTTAGGCTTAACTCACACGACCGGGTGTCAAATCGGCTGTTTCTCAAGACCGACTTGCACCCATTTTCACGGATCCCTCATAGACTTGACTCTATTGAGGGATCCGGGAAAACGGGCAAAAATAGGACATGTCCTATTTTCTCCCGGGCCTTTCACACGATCTGTAAAAAACAAACAGCCGTGTGAACAACCCCATAGACCTGCATTGATTTTAATGCAGAAGAGTGACGGCCGTTACAAAAACGTCCATCACACATCCGATTAGCCTTCTCGTCTGAATAGAGCCTTAGGTGAGGGGGGACAGAAGTCAGAGGAAGGGGGCTCTTTGTGGGGTCAGAATGTGCCCAGGGTAGATTGGCAGGGGGCACAAAGTGGAAGGGGTACTATAGTGATCAGAAAGTGGCAGGGGGTTCTCATGGGGTGCAGGGGACACTGAAGAGGATTTTGAACTTTATTTGTGGTGGGGGCACAGATGGTGGCAGAGGCTCTGTGGGAGGATGGGGAGAGTGGCACAGAAGGAGGCAGAGGTTAAGTGTGGGGCCAGGGGGAGAGTGTAGGTGAATGCAGGACTGTATTTAGAGTTGATGCTGCATTTAGAGTTGATGCTGTATTTAGAGTTGATGAAAGCCCAAAAACCGTGGCCCTTTCCACACTGGTAATGCTAGTCTGCTGCTGCTATGTTGTATCTGACTGGTTATGAAAAATGGGGGAGACCCCACATGGTTTTTTTCTAATTATTTTTTAAAAACAACGTTAAAAACTGTCGGCTTAACTATAAATGTTTACTCTTCAATATATTAAGTTTTTCTAATTGACAAAAACATGAACTTCATGCGGCCTATGTTGAAACTTCAGAAATAAAAGAAGAACATTGTGGTTTCCATCAAAGTCCCTCCATTATTTATTACAAAAAGAGCATTAGGGAAAGTTCACTTGCAGCAGATTTGTTGCAGAAATTTCTGCGACTGAAAAATCTGTTCTATACATCGGAATGTGGTTGCTTCTGAAACATTTGCATGAATTTCTGCAAATCCTATTCAGATGTATGGAATGGTTGGGAAATTTCTGCAACAAATCTGTCACGTGTTAATCTACCCTCATGGCAGAGTCTCTAATACTGAATATAGGACACTAGGAGAGAATGAGCAGGTCCATCTCCATCACTGAAGTTTATTCTCTGTGCATCAGGGATCCCAGAAAATCCATGTTACTGCATCTTAGAAAAGAAGAACATTTATTATAAGCCCTGTACAAATGAAAGATAACTTTTGATATTTAAAGATATCTTTAACCCCTTAAGGACACAGCCAATTTTTTCAAATCTGATGCGTCACTTTATGTGGTAATCACGTTGGAATGCTTTTCTGTATCCAAGTGATTCTGAGACGGTTTTCTCGTGACGCAATGTACTTTATGTTAGTGGTAAAATTTGGTCGATATATATTCAGTGTTTATTTGTGAAAAACACCACAATTCGGAGAAAATGTGCAAAAATTTGCATTTTTCTAAAGACATACCACAGAAAATAGTTACTAGTTAACATTTTCCATATGTCTACTTTATGTTGGCACCGTTTCTTAAAAGTCCTTTTATTCTTCTAGGACGTTACAAGGCTTAGAACTTTAGCAGCAATTTCTCACATTTTCAAGAAAATTTCAAACCACTATTTTTTCAAAGACCAGTTCAGTTCTGAAGTGGCTTTGAGGGGCTTATATATTAGAAAGTCCCCTTAAATCACCCCATTTTAAAAACTGCACCCCTCAAAGTATTCAAAACAGCATTCAGAAAGTTTCTTAACCCCTTAAGCGTTTCACAGGAATTAAAGCAAAAATAGGTAAAATTTAGAATTTCCATATTTTTTTTGCCAAAATTCATTTGTAATACATTTTTCCTGTAACACAGAAGTTTTTACCAGAGAAACGCAGCTCAATATATATTGCCCAGATTCTGCAGTTTTTAGAAATATTCCACATGTGGCCCTAGTGTCTTAATGGACTGAAACACAGGCCTCAGAAGCAAAAAACCACATAGTGAATTTTGGGGCCTTCTTTTTTTTTTTAGAATATATTTTAGGCACCATGTCAGGTTTGAAGAGGTCTTGTGGTGCAAAAACAGTGGAACCCCCCCAAAACTACACCCTCAAGGAATTTATCTAGGGGTATAGTCATCATTTTGAACCCACAGGTTTTTTGCTACACTTATGGGAATTAGTCTGTAAAAATGAAAATCTACTTTTTTTTCTGAAAATAACACGGAAGGAATAAAAGAGAAACGGCAATCCCAACATTTGTGAAGCAATTTCTACCAATTACGGAAATACCCCGTATGTGGTAATAAACTGCTGTTTGGACCCATGGCAGGGCTCAGAAGGGAAGGAGCGCTATTTGGATTTTGGAGCGCAGATTTTGCTGGATTCGTTTTCAGTGCCATGTCGTGTTAGCAACGCCCTGGAGGGACCAAAACAGTGAAACCCCCCAAAAGTGACCCCATTTTGGAAACTAAACCCCTCGAAGAATATTTCTAGGGGTAAAGTAAGCATTTTGGCCCCTCAGGTTTTTTTGCAGAATTTATTGAAATTAGGCCGTGAAATTGAAAATTTAACTTTTTTCTAATAAAATGTAGTTTTAGCAGAGATTTTTTCATTTTCACAATACAGGAGAAAAAGCACCCCAACATTTGTAAAGCAAGTGCTTCTGAACACAGCAATACCCCATATGTGGTAATAAACTACTATTTGAACACACAGCAGGGCTTAGAAAGGAAGGAGCACCATTTGACTTTTGGAGCTCAAGTTTTGCTGGAATGGTTTGCGGCATCAGTTCACATTTGCGAAGCCTCCGAGGGGACAAAACAGTGCAAACCCTGCAAAAGTTACCCCATTTTGGAAACTACACCCTCAAGGAATTTATCTAGCGGTATAGTGAGCATTTTTTTTTTTTTATAAATTCTTTTATTTATCAGTTTTTCAAACATAACACGATGAAGCATAAAGAATCTGCAAGCATATAACACTTCGGCACGCAGGCCGGAAAATGAGGTCATCTTGTATGATGCGTGTGCAATCAGAGAAATAACAACATCAATTGGGTCTAGGCCCTTGCATCCCGAACCTGCAGACATGCACGAGGCCCACAGTGAAACATAACTTAAGAGGGGGAAAGAACAAAGAGAAGAGAAAGAAGGGAAGACAGGTGAGGGGGGGGGGGGGGGGGTAAAGGACTAATTCTGGTGATATATGCCCTGCAAAGTGTACAAATCAGGAGGCTACGATGTTCCTGAACTCCACTGAAGACTGGAACCTGACCCAGTGATACCAGGTCTTCATGAACTTGGCGTGAGTACCTCTCATGGATGCCGTAAGATCCTCCATCCTCATGATCTCCTGTATCTTATTAAACCACATGCTGAGCGACGGCGCAACAGATTGTCTCCACAGCGCTGGTATGCAGGCCCTGGCAGCGTTCAACAGATGGCGGACCACAGAGCGACGATATGAGGATAGTGGAACCTCGCACATATGGAGTAAGAAGAAGGCCGGTGTACATGGGAGCGGGAAGTCCGTGAATTTAGAAGTGATGCGCCACACTTCTGACCAAAAATCAGTCAGCCTCGGACATTCCCAAAAAACATGGAGGATCGTTCCCACCTGGTCACCACATCTCCAGCACAGCGGGGAGACCGCCGGAATCATGGCATGTAATCTGGAAGGCACCCTATGCCAGCACGTTAAAATTTTAAATCCCGCTTCTTGATACCTGCTGGCCATGGACGATTTGTGTGTCATCGTGTAAACCCTATCTTGTTGTTCAGCCGAGGCAGAAATACCCAAATCCCTTTCCCAATGTAGCAAATATGTGGGTGTGGATAGGGTAGATGGGGAGATCAGTAGGGAATATAGTCTGGATAAAGTGTGCTGCATCGAGCCCGAGCCTGCGCAAAGGAGTTCATACTGCGTTTTGTCCCGTGCATATTCCGCAGCGTTTGGTAAGGACCTCAGGAAGTGTCTCAGCTGAGTAACCTGCCAGGGAGTGAGGGGGAGAGGATCTGTCAAGGACAAAAGTTGCGTGCCGGTCATCCATGACTCCCTGTGCAGGTAATGGGAGGCGGGGCCCCTGCCTGCCTGCAACCAACTCCGAAAAGTACCCCCCTCCCGCCCTGGAGGAAACGCCGGGTTACCCAAGACCGGGAACATGGGGGACGGAGATGGGGAAAACTCTTTCCAAGGAAAGACCTTTAACACTACTGTCAATGAGGGCCCTATCGTCGGATGTACCTTCGCTATCAGAGGGGTATCGCTGCCCAGCCAGGGCAGAGCCTGTAGTGGAACAGTAATAGAAGACTGTTCCATTGACACCCATTGTTTGGCCTCCGTATGGCGAAACCAGTCCAGGATACGCGTCAAGTGCTAGGCCTGGTGGTAGGAAATAAAGTCAGGGAGCCCCACGCCCCCTTCCCTCTTAGAGCGAAAGAGTGTGGAGCTGGCTATACGGCCGGTTTCCCCATCCAGATGAAACGGTGGAGCAAGGACAGCAGCGTTCGGAAAAAAGTGCGGGGGATGTGGATCGGTAGGGCTTGGAAGAAGTACAATATCCGTGGGAGAATATTCATTTTGAAGATTGCACATCTGCCGAACCATGTGAAGGTGCCCTTCGTCCAGGAATCCAAATCGCTCTTTACCCGTTGCAGGAGAGGAGGATAGTTAACTGCGTAAAGGCGAGAGAGATCCCTGGAGAGCTGGACCCCCAAGTATTGGAGCGAGTCTCTAGCCCACTTGAAGGAGAAGGACCCCGATAAGTCCTCAACTAGAGACTGTGGCAATGATATGTTTAGGGCCTTAGATTTCTGGTAATTAATTTTAAAATTAGACAACTTCGAGTATCCACTCATCTCCGCCATGAGGTTGGGCAGGGAGATCCTGGGAGCAGTGAGGAAGAACAGAAGGTCATACTCATACGCCGCAACTTTATGCGATCTTCCCCCCATTAATACTCCCGCTATATCTGGATTGGAGCGAACCCGACAGAGGAAGGGTTCCAGGCACAGAATAAAGATCAAGGGAGACAGGGGACAACCCTGCCGCGTGCCATTGGAGATAGAGAGCAGCGATGATAAGGTACCGTTCACCTTAACCCTGGCGGACGGAGATGAGTAGTGACTCGAGATCCAATGCATCATGTGAGGACCCAGTCCGACGTGCCGCAAAGTGGCCGTCATGAAGTCCCAATCCACTCTGTCAAACGCTTTCTCAGCGTCCGTGGACAGTAGCAGCATGGGCAGAGATGAGGCAGTCGCATGGTAAATCAGGTTAATAGCCCTAGTAGTATTATCCCTAGCTTCCCTCTGGAGCATGAAGTCCACCTGATCATAATGGATCACACTGTGGAGAAGGGGGGTAAGTCTATGGGCTAGGATCTTCGCAAACAACTTGAGATTACATTTAGCAGGGAGATGGGACGGAAATTTTGGCAGCTGGTGGGGTCCTTCCCTTCCTTGGGTATGACCGTAATGTAAGCCCGCGGGGCATCCTGGGGAAGAGGGCACCCGTCTGTGAGGGAATTATAGGCCTGCAGGAAGTGAGGACCAAGGAGGTCTGAGCAAATCTTATAGTACTGAATGGGAAGACCATCCGGGCCCGGCGCCTTCCCCACCGGGGAATCCTTCAGGGCCCAGGACCACTCCTCTAGGGAAATCGGCTCTTCCAGGGCCGCTAGGGCTTCCTGTGGGATACTTTTCATCCCCGAGGAGAGGAGGTATGCCTCCATTTGCTCCCGGCTAGTTCCCCCCTCTGCGGAAGGGGAGGTCCGCGGGAGATTGTAAAGTGAGTGGTAGTACGCCCGGAAGGCTTCCGAGATGTCCTGAGGGCGATGTACACTCCCAGCTCCGGGTGTCTGCACTTGGGGGACATAGGTTCGTGACCTGGTTTTCCGCAGTGCCCGTGCCAGAGTCCTGCCTGGTTTGTTACTGAATTCATAGAAGTGTCGCCTACACTTTACTATGGAGACCCTAGCCTTGGCAAGACAAAGAGACCGGACCTGAACACGCAACTGCCCCAGCTCCGCCCCCACCCCCGGTCCAGGGAGGCCTTGTGAGTCTGCTCGAGGAGATGTATACGGGATAACAGGTCGCCCAAGTGAGCCGTCCGTTCCCTTTTGAGTTTAGATCCGATCCGAATAAATGAACCTCGGATCACGCACTTATGGGCCTCCCAGACGCTAAGTGGACTTACATCTGGAGTTGCATTCGTAGCAAAGTACTCCCGTAAATCCCTGTGTATTTCTGTGATTACTGTCGGGTCCTGCAGAAGCGAGTCATTTAACTGCCACTGCCAGGAGCGAGGGTGGGCTGCAGGGAGACAGAGAGAGAGTGTAATGAGGGCGTGATCCGAGAAGGTTATGTTGTCTATAGCGACTGAGGAGAGAGTGGAGAGATGGGAGTGTCGCAGAAAGAAGTAGTCTAGTCTGGTGTATGTGTTGTGGGGGGCCGAAAAGAAGGTGTAGTCTTTAGTCGTCGGGTGCATAAGCCTCCACGTGTCTATCAGTTGGTGATCATGTAACAGCCGCCGCACCCGGCGATGTGCCGATCTGGTTAGCGACGAGTGTCCCCGTGAGGAGTCTATAGTCGGGTCCAATGTGAGGTTCAAGTCCCCCCCTAGTATGAGGGTGCCTTTCGAAAAACCATCCAACTCCGTCAGGACCCCTTCAAAGAAGGCGACCTGACCAGTGTTCGGGAGATAGCATGTGGCCAGTGTGAACAGTGTGTTAGCCAACCTACCCTTCACGAAGATGTACCGTCCCGCTCCATCTGTACGAGTCTCCACGTGTTCCCAGGGTAGAGTGCGGGAGATCAGGATAGAGAACCCCTTGGTCTTGGAGTCTGGTGAGGTACTGTGATACCCCTCCGTATAGCGAGAGTCCGTCAACCGCGAAACGCTGCCCGCCCGGAAGTGAGTTTCCTGGAGGAACGCCACATGCGCTTTCTTTTTCCATAGGAGACGGAGGATGGAGGATCTCTTCTCTGGAACGTTCAGGCCCTGTGCATTCAGGGAAACAACCGTAATGTTAGACATATGGAGCCACAGAGGGGAGACAGAAAGGGGAGGAAAAGGCGGGAAAAGAAATTAGGACCCCCGTATACAAGAATGAGGGCCGAGAAGAGGGACACTAGCGTCCCACTAACCGCGGGGTACACAACCCCTAATCAATACTTCGCGTGTATTGCCGGACCCGGGAGTAAATATCCCCTAAGCACGACGGTACAGCACGGAACCTAGTGGGGAGCCCCGGACTCATGCGGCCTACTGCAACGGGTGCATGAAAGTTCCCGATCTCCCACCGCGACGCGATGTGAGAGAGGGAAAGGGTCCCTCGGACAATTCCCTGGGCCTCCCTGACTAATACCCCCCTATCCCGCCTAAATTCCCCTCCGGACTACTAACAATCCTTCCCGCCCAAACCTGAGAAGAGACCTGAGGAGAAAAAGAAGGGGGGTTAGACACTCAGATCAAACTAAACAGAACCCCACAGTCCCCCTTATAGATACAAAGGTCCATTAGCCTTCTGGTCGGAGGTGGATCAATGTCTTCGGGTCGACCGCCGTCCAGATGCCCGTTGCTCCCGAGGACCGTCTCTCGGATGTGGAAGAGGAGGGCGCGGAGTGTCCGAGTACAGACCCCCCCTGGGGAAGAGCGATGTTGGCGGCTCCGTCCAGTCTGGAAGGCGTACAGGAGCGATGTCTAAGAAGCGGAAGGCTTCTTCCAGATCATCCGGTGAGCGAACGGCAAAGGATTGTCCCTGTCGGCGGAGAATGACGTGGAAGGGATGACCCTGTCTATAGGAGGCGCCAGCTTCTTTGGTAGCCTCCAGCAAAGGGCGAATCACCCTGCGCATATGAAGGGTCAGCCGAGAGACATCCGGCAAGATGGACACCTCCTCACCCTGGAAGGGGACGGCCCCCCGCTCCCAGGCTCGCCGTGCTATGTCCTCTTTTTGCTTGTAGAAGTGCACCCTGCAAATGACATCTCGCGGGCGGTTGCTATCCCTGTTCCGTGGACCTGCTAGGCGGTGCACCCTGTCCATTTCAATGGCCGAGTCACGAGGTCTGTCCATAAGCTTATTAAAAATATGGGTGACAACTTCGTATAGATCCTCGGGCGGCACAGATTCTGAGATGCCCCTCAGCTTTAGGTTGTTCCGCCTCCCCCTATTCTCCACGTCGTCCAGGTGCAGGCTCTCATTTGGGTAGCTTGCGTGTCCGCTGACTGAGAGAGAACCGAGATATCCGTGATGTGGTCAGAATTCTGGCGCTCCAGGGCGTCTACCCGTGCAGTTAATGCTCGTAAATCCTGAGACACCTCCCCTATGGCCCGGTCATGTTTCTCTTCCATACGGACGAGACGAGCGTCCAAATCTAATTTCGTCGGCAATGCCCTCACCATCTCCCATAACTCTGCCAGTGTCCGTTCCATGGAAGGAGGGGGGCCGGTAGGAGAGATTGGATGGGGGTCCCCACGGTCCGCGGAGGTGATGAGCGGGCCCCTTAATATGGCTGGCGTGCCCTGGCTCAGGGGTGTCAAGTCTTCCACGTGGGGCTGCGGGAGAGCGGCGGTGGGGAGTGGTGCCTTTTCAGACGCACCTTTTAGTGCCCGGCGGCCATGTTCCTGTCTGGGCTCTGGAGGAATCTGCTGGGGGAGGGGAGCGGCAGCTCTCCCCGGAGGCACCTACCCTGCCACGGTCCCTGTATCTGGACCTACCTCCGGGGATGAAGCAGTGAAGGCCCCATCCTGTTGATCCCTGGAGGATCCGGCGGGAGCTGCGGTGCCGGAGGGCGGGGAGTCCCCACGCAACATTGGGGATCGGCTGCGGCCTGTAGCTGGAATGGAGGAGGGCCGCAGCGAGGACCCGTCACGGCCGGACCGGAGATATCGGTCCATCGAGAAGGGACCCGGAGTGACCAACTGGGATTTGTGCTGTCTCCCCTTGGTCATCGCATCGACGGAGCAGGTTAGTGGGACCCGGGATAGTGTAATGGAAGTGATGTTGGTCCGGAGCTCCAAGCTCACGCGTCCTTACTCCGCCATCGCAAAGCCACGCCCCCTATAGTGAGCATTTTGACCCCACAGTTTTTTTGCTGAATTTATTGGAATTAGGCAGTGAAAATTTTAATTTTAACAAGGAATAAAAGGAGAAAAAGTGCCCCAAGACTTGTAAAGCAATTTTTCCTGAGTACGGCAATACCACATATGTGGTCATAAACTACTGTTTGGATACACAGCAGGGCTCAGAATGGCAGGAGTGCTACTTGGCCTTGATTTTGCTTGATTGTCTATTTGCACCATGTCGCATTTGCAGAGCCCCTGAGGTACCAGTACAGTAGAAACCCCTGAGACGTGACTCCATTTTGGAAACTATACCGCTCAGGGCATTCATCTAGGGGTGTAGTAAACATTTTGATCCCACAGGTGTTTCATAGATTTTATTAGAATTAGGCAGTGAAAATGAAAAATAAATTTTTCCCCAAAAATATGTAGTTTTTGCTCCCAATTTTTTATTTTCACAAGGGGTTATAGGAGAAAAAGCACCAACCAATTTGTTACCCAATTTCTCCCGAGTACGGTAATACCCCATGTGTGGCACTAAACTGCTGTTTGGGCGCATGGCAGAGCTCAAAACGGACAGAGCGCCATTTGGCTTTTAGAGCGCAGATTTTGCTTGATAGTTGTTCTGTTTGGAGTTTTACTGGTATTTCAGTTTATAATGTGGGGGCATATGTAATCTGTGCTGAGTACATGAGGGCATATGTAATATGTGCGGAGTACATCATGGCATAATAAGAGGGTATAATAATGCGGTAAATAAGTAATAATCCATAGATGTGTGGATAGTGTCGCACAAATAAATGGTGTCCAATCTTATCCGCTTTTGGAACGCTCTGCACATTTTGCGTCGCCATATTCTGAGAGCCAGAGCTGTGTTAGGGCTTATTTGTTGCGGAACAATCTCTAGTTTTCATTGGTACCATTTTGGGGTACATGCGATTTTTTGATCACTTCTTCCTCCATTTTTTGGCAAGCAAGGTGACCAAAAAGCAGCAATTCTGACAATATTTTTTTTTTTTTACGGTGTTCACATTGCATTATAAATGACATTTACTTTTTTCTATGTCTCAGGGGTGCCGACAGGCTAGAAACCACCTAGATGCAGTGATCGCTTTTGATCGCTGCATCTAAGATGTTAACCGACCATATCGGAGGCTAGCTCCGGTCCTGGCTATTACAGCGGGGTGTCAGCTGTAATATACAGCCGACACCTGGCGGTGAGGACACTTGCTCAGCTTCTGAGCCAGCTCCATCACGTACAGTTACGTGGGAATGCGCTGACACACAAGCGCCCACCACGTAACTGCACGTGATTTTGCGAGAAGGGGTTAATGCATACCTAAACGTTTAGGTGAGTTTTCTGTCATATGTGTGTAAATGAATAATAACACTATTTCTGGCCATTATATGACTCATACTCTGCATTTTTAACAGTTTTCCCTGCAGCAGGCTCTCTTTAATTCACAGATGTCTTTGAGCTAGTGGACGGAGCCTAAGTGCCATCATGTCTTCTATACACTGCACTCAGAGAAGAATCCTGTATATATATATATATATATATATATATATATATATATATATATATATATATATCTATCAGCAAAGAGAAGCAGCAGCACTCGGTTTCCAAACAAGAAAGTCCAATAACAAAGGGTGCCAGCAAGTGGTCTTGATCCAAAGACCATATAGATATCCCAGAAATAAATCCTGCAGCACTCCGGTAATAAAGGAAAAAAAAGTGTGGTTTATTGTGCCAACACGGCAAATGCAACGTTTCCATCCCACCTTGGGACCTTTTTCAAGTATAGTGATACATGCATAATCAGTGGTTTATATAGTGTGTATCCAATATACATAAATCAATCTCATTAAAATAATGAGACTGGCATATACATCTCAAAATAGCGTGATAAAAACATCAAAAGAGTATCAAGGCAATATAAATTGATACACAAGTGAACACGTGAGCTTGTTTAAAAACAACACATAACATACAGAAATATTAAGCAAGAAAATTGCATAATTATATAAATGACGATATTCAACAGCTGGGTAGAGACTTGAGACTGCACGACCACTGGCCAATCAGGGAGCAAGCACTCAATTGCTGTATGACGTACGCTCACTGTCATCCATATTCGGCGTCTGTCAAACTCCAATGCGCATGCGTCGGATCAGTCAAGACCGGAAATTACATATCGCTCTGGTCGCTTGGAAACAGATCGCTGGTAAACAAAACCTCCTGGACAGATCTTTACAGGAAGCAGATAAGAAGACGGCAAAGAATATTATGTCCGTGACCAGCACAAAACAAAGGTAAATATACCAAGATTTACGGACACACGAAGAGGGCAATATAAAAGTACAGAAATAGAACTTATGTATCTTCATAGGAATTATTATTTTAGTATTGCATTTTACCACCTAGGTATACAGTATAGGATCCGCACGAGGGAGGAGTGTCCCTGATCACATTACGTGTTCAACGGTAACCGCCATCCAGGTTAGTGGAAACAACCGCGTAACACTTTCACGTACACGGTCCAACACACAACCATTTACTCGTTTATCGGACCCATAAGAACGTTCATATTAAAATAAAAAAAGTGTTCTTTTAATATAACCCTGCTATTTGTCAAAAATAATAACAATATAATATCAAATATACTGATCACTGGACATAATGAGCCAAATGTCTGATTATTCTTATAATTGGTCTATATTTTATTCACATATACGAAGTCATATTGATACATTTGATGTTATATCAATATATTTAATCTGGAGTGGTCCTGCAGTCCCATAATAATCTACAATAGAAAAAGCATATTAAAAATAGTATAAAAAAAGACATGTATCACAAAATCTGTTTACTGGAGTAGAACAAGGCTAAGAGTCAGAATGTGATTGAAGGCGAAAATCATCAGAAAATAGCTCTGGCTACATTAAACTCGACATTCAGACCGTTAGGTCGCAAAGAATTCAGTAAAAAAATCCACTTCAATTCACATTTGTGCAATAACGTGTCTCTATCGCTACCCCTAAAAGGTATTGGGATATAGTCAAGAATCAAATCTTATATCCTTTTCCGTATGACCATACTCTGTAAAATTTGCTACTGGCAAATCGCACTTGATACATAGACGCCATCTTCCTCATTTGGACAGACACTGTGACCTCTTTGGAGTCATTTCATCATTCATGACTTATTCAAGTGAAAAGGTTCAGTTCCTTGATGTTAATGTTATGTTGAAAGATAATATTCTGACCACTGGGCTATACACAAAAGATACAGATCGTAATACCCTTTTAAAATGTGAGAGTTGCCATCCCAAAAACATGATCCGGTCTCTACCATTTAGTCAAATGATGAGAGTTAAGCGTATTGTGGATGACCCGACTGATTTAGACACATATCTAGACCTTATGATTTCTAATTTTATGCAGAGAGGATACCCTAGACATTTGTTATACGCTCATAAAACGAAAATTAATAATATCTCTAGGGAATCATTATTGAGTACATCTAAGCGTACTAAAATTAAACGGATACCATTTGTCTCTACTTATAATGCCCTAAGTGGCAATATCTCAAAAATATTGCATAAACATTGGCCAATAATTAGGAACAGTTATAAACACATTTGTGAATTAAATAACCCGCCTCTTGTTTCTATGAGATAAACTAGTGAAAACTAGGGTGGGTGAGATTCCTCTTAGGGGTAAACAGACTGTACTCCGATCTCTGAAACAAGGCAATTTTCCATGCCATAGATCAGGGGTCTCAAGCACGCGGCCCGAATGCGGCTCCTGGGGCTGTCATCTGCGGCCCGCGAGACACAGAGCCGCTAGAATCAGATTTGCTCCGAGACTCTGGAATTCCCTGACATCGCTGTCCACATATGAACAGCGATGTCTGCGGCTTCCTCAGAGCCGGAGTCCCGTGCAGAGCGCTAGTACAGGCTCTGCTCCGGGACTCTGTGGAATTCCCTGACATCGCTGTCCATATATAGACAGTGTGTCAGGGTCTTCCCCAGAGCGGAGTCCCGGGCAGAGCGCTAGTATCGGCTCTGCTCCGGGACTCTGTGGAATTCCCTGACATCACTGTCCATATATATGGACAGTGTGTCAGGGTCTTCCCCAGAGCGGAGACCCGGGCAGAGCGATAGTATCAGCTCTGCTACGGGACTCTGTGGAATTCCCTGACATCGGTGTCCGTGTTTGGACACACAATGTCTGGGATTTCCCCAGACCCGGAGTCCCGGGCAGAGCGCTAGTATAGGCTCTGCTCTGGGTTAGCCTCTGACATTGCTGTCCATACATCGACAATGATGTCATGGGCTTCCCCAGAGCAGGAGTCCCAGTGATGTCAGGAGCACAGCTGGAGTCCCAGGAAGAGCCTACTAGCGCTCTGCCCGGGACTCCAGCTCTGGGGTTGCCCCTGACATCTCTGTCAATATATGGACAGTGATGTCAGGAGCAGAGCTGGAATCCCAGGCAGAGTGCTAGAAGCGGCTCTGCTCCGGGACTCCAGCTCTGGGCAAGGCCCTGACATCACTGTGGCACCATCTGCGGAGGGCACTGTGGTAGCATCTGCGGAGGGCACTGTGGCAGCATCTGCGGAGGGCACTGTGGCAGCATCTGCGGAGGGCACTGTGGCAGCATCTGCGGAGGGCACTGTGGCAGCATCTACGGAGGGCACTGTGGCAGCATCTACGGAGAGCACTGTGGCAGCATCTACAGAGGGCACTGTGGCAGCCTCTACAAAAGGCACTGTGGCAGCCTCTACAGAGGGCACTGTGGCAGCCTCTACAGAGGGCACTGTGGCAGCCTCTACAGAGGGCACTGTGGCAGCCTCTACAGAGGGCACTGTGGCAGCCTCTACAGAGGGCACTGTGGCAGCCTCTACAGAGGGCACTGTGGCAGCCTCTACAGAGGGCACTGTGGCAGCCTCTACAGAGGGCACTGTGGCATTATCTAGGGGTGTGTTGCATTATGTACGGAGGGCACTGTGTCAGCATCTACCGAGAGCACTGTGGCAGCCTCTACAGAGGGCACTGTGGCAGCCTCTACAGAGGGCACTGTGGCAGCCTCTACAGAGGGCACTGTGGCAGCCTCTACAGAGGGCACTGTGGCAGCCTCTACAGAGGGCACTGTGGCAGCCTCTACAGAGGGCACTGTGGCAGCCTCTACAGAGGGCACTGTGGCAGCCTCTACAGAGGGCACTGTGGCAGCCTCTACAGAGGGCACTGTGGCAGCCTCTACAGAGGGCACTGTGGCAGCCTCTACAGAGGGCACTGTGGCAGCCTCTACAGAGGGCACTGTGGCAGCCTCTACAGAGGGCACTGTGGCAGCCTCTACAGAGGGCACTGTGGCAGCCTCTACAGAGGGCACTGTGGCAGCCTCTACAGAGGGCACTGTGGCAGCCTCTACAGAGGGCACTGTGGCAGCCTCTACAGAGGGCACTGTGGCAGCCTCTACAGAGGGCACTGTGGCAGCCTCTACAGAGGGCACTGTGGCAGCCTCTACAGAGGGCACTGTGGCAGCCTCTACAGAGGGCACTGTGGCAGCCTCTACAGAGGGCACTGTGGCAGCCTCTACAGAGGGCACTGTGGCAGCCTCTACAGAGGGCACTGTGGCAGCCTCTACAGAGGGCACTGTGGCAGCCTCTACAGAGGGCACTGTGGCAGCCTCTACAGAGGGCACTGTGGCAGCCTCTACAGAGGGCACTGTGGCAGCATCTAAAGAGGGCACTGTGGCAGCATCTACAGAGGGCACTGTGGCAGCATCTACAGAGGGCACTGTGGCAGCATCTACAGAGGGCACTGTGGCAGCATCTACAGAGGGCACTGTGGCAGCATCTACAGAGGGCACTGTGGCAGCATCTACAGAGGGCACTGTGGCAGCATCTACAGAGGGCACTGTGGCAGCATCTACAGAGGGCACTGTGGCATTATCTAGGGGTGTGTTGCATTATGTACAGAGGGCACTGTGGCAGCATCTACAGAGGGCACTGTGGCAGCATCTACAGAGGGCACTGTGGCATTATCTAGGGGTGTGTTGCATTATGTACAGAGGGCACTGTGGCAGCATCTACAGAGGGCACTGTGGCAGCATCTACAGAGGGCACTGTGGCAGCATCTACAGAGGGCACTGTGGCATTATCTAGGGGTGTGTTGCATTATGTACAGAGGGCACTGTGGCAGCATCTACAGAGGGCACTGTGGCAGCATCTACAGAGGGCACTGTGGCATTATCTAGGGGTGTGTTGCATTATGTACAGAGGGCACTGTGGCAGCATCTACAGAGGGCACTGTGGCAGCATCTACAGAGGGCACTGTGGCAGCATCTACAGAGGGCACTGTGGCAGCATCTACAGAGGGCACTGTGGCAGCATCTACAGAGGGCACTGTGGCAGCATCTACAGAGGGCACTGTGGCAGCATCTACAGAGGGCACTGTGGCAGCATCTACAGAGGGCACTGTGGCAGCATCTGCAGAGGGCACTGTGGCAGCATCTGCAGAGGGCACTGTGGCAGCATCTGCAGAGGGCACTGTGGCAGCCTCTACAGAGGGCACTGTGGCAGCCTCTACAGAGGGCACTGTGGCAGCCTCTACAGAGGGCACTGTGGCAGCCTCTACAGAGGGCACTGTGGCAGCCTCTACAGAGGGCACTGTGGCAGCCTCTACAGAGGGCACTGTGGCAGCCTCTACAGAGGGCACTGTGGCAGCCTCTACAGAGGGCACTGTGGCAGCCTCTACAGAGGGCACTGTGGCAGCCTCTACAGAGGGCACTGTGGCAGCCTCTACAGAGGGCACTGTGCAGCATCTACAGAGGGAACTGTGGCAGCATCTAAAGAGGGCACTGTGGCAGCATCTACAGAGGGCACTGTGGCAGCATCTACAGAGGGCACTGTGGCAGCATCTACAGAGGGCACTGTGGCAGCATCTACAGAGGGCACTGTGGCAGCATCTACAGAGGGCACTGTGGCAGCATCTACAGAGGGCACTGTGGCAGCATCTACAGAGGGCACTGTGGCATTATCTAGGGGTGTGTTGCATTATGTACAGAGGGCACTGTGGCAGCATCTACAGAGGGCACTGTGGCAGCATCTACAGAGGGCACTGTGGCATTATCTAGGGGTGTGTTGCATTATGTACAGAGGGCACTGTGGCAGCATCTACAGAGGGCACTGTGCAGCATCTACAGAGGGCACTGTGGCAGCATCTACAGAGGGCACTGTGGCAGTATCTACAGAGGGCACTGTGGCAGCATCTACAGAGGGCACTGTGGCAGCATCTACAGAGGGCACTGTGGCAGCATCTACAGAGGGCACTGTGGCAGCATCTACAAAGGGCACTGCGGCAGCATCCACAGAGGGCACTGCGGCAGCATCAACAGAGGGCACTGCGGCAGCATCAACAGAGGGCACTGCGCAGGATCAACAGAGGGCACTGCGGCAGCATCAACAGAGGGCATAGCGGCGGCATCTACTAGCCAAACACTGCCAACTGAGCCGCCGGACTGCATTTAGCGACACTTAAACTGGATTGTTGAAATAAGCACGTGGAGAAAAATCTAAAATTTTAAACCTAGCTGTATTATTATAGTAATGTAGTGTTATAGTAGATCAAATAACTGATTAACAATAATTTTGTATTGAATCAAATTTGAAAGTAATGCGGCCCATTAACTTCCCATTTTTTCTATATGTGCCCCACTTACCTGGCCGAGTTTGAGACCCCTGCCATAGATGTATTAATTGCAATCTTATGCATAGGGGCAATACATTTGAACATACTGTGACACATAAATTATATAAAATTAAACGCCATGTAACTTGTGACACTGATTGGGTTATCTATGTGCTATGGTGCCACTGTCAGCTGTTGTATGTGGGTGAGACCACGTGCGATTTTAAAACTAGATTGAATAACCATCGATATTTAATCAGAAAAAAGTAAGTGCGGTTTGCCCATAGCAAAACATTTTATAGAGTATGGTCATACGGAAAAGGATATAAGATTTATGATTCTTGACTATATCCCAATACCTTGTAGGGGTAGCGATAGAGACACGTTATTGCACAAATGTGAATTTAAGTGGATTTTTTTTACTGAATTCTTTGCGACCTAACGGTCTGAATGTCGAGTTTAATGTAGCCAGAGCTATTTTCTGATGATTTTCGCCTTCAATTACATTCAAACTCTTAGCCTTGTTCTCCTCCAGTAAACATATTTTGTGATACATGTCTTTTTTTATACTATTTTTAATATACTTTTTTCTATTGTAGATTATTATGGGACTGCAGGACCAGTATATTGTTATTATTTTGGACATATAGCAGGGTTATATTAAAAGTACACTTTTTTATCTTAATATGTACGTTCTTATGGGTCCGATACACAAGTAAATGTTTGTGTGTGTTGGACCGTGTACACGAAAGTGTTACGCATTTGTTTCCACTAACCTGGATGGCGGTTACCGTTGAACACGTAATGTGATCAGGGACACTCCTCCCTCGTGTGGATCCCACACTGTTTACCTAGGTGGTAATATGCAATACTAAAATAATAATTCCTATGAAGATACATAAGTTCTATTTCTGTACTTTTATATTGCCCTCTTCGTGTGTCCGTAAATCTTGGTATATTTACCTTTGTTTTGTGCTGATCACGGACATAATATTCTTTGCCGTCTTCTTATCTGCTTCCTGTAAAGATCTGTCCAGGAGGTTTTGTTTACCAGCGATCTGTATCCAAGCGACCAGAGCGATATGTCATTTCCGGTCTTGACTGATCCGCCGCATGCGCATTGGAGTTTGACAGACGCCGAATATGGATGACAGTGAGCGTACGTCATACAGCAGTTGAGTGCTTGCTCCCTGATTGGCCAGTGGTCGTGCAGTCTCAAGTCTCTACCCAGCTGTTGAATATCGTAATTTATATAATTATGTAATTTTCTTGCTTAACCCCTTAGTGACCAGCCCATTTTAGGCCTTAATGACCAAGCTATTTTATTCGTTTTTCTATAGTCGCATTCAAAGAGCTATAACGTTTTTATTTTTTCGTCTACATAGCTGTATGAGGACTTGTTTTTTGCGGGATTAGTTGTGCTTTTTAATGGCACCATTTTTGGGTACATATAATTTTTATATTAACTTTTATTAACCTTTTTGGGGGGGGATTATAAAAATAACTGAAATTCCGCCATTGTTCTATGCGTTTTTAAATTGACGCCGTTCACTGTGCGACGTAATTAACATGTGACCTTTATTCTATGGGTCGGTACGATTACGGCGATACCACATATGTGGAGGTTTTTTTATGTTTTACGACTTTTGCACAATAAAAACACTTTTGAACTAAAATTATTTGTTTTTGCATCATCGCTTTCCAAGAGCCGTAATTTTTTTATTTTTCCATCAATGTAGTGATTTTTTGGGCTTGTTTTCTGCGGGACAAGACGTAGTTTTGAATGGTACTGTTTTGGGGTACATGGGACTTATTGATTCATTTTTATTATGACTTTTTTGGGGGGCAATGGAAAAAAATTGCAATTTTGCCATAGTTTTTGGCGTTTTTTTTTTACGGTGTTCACTTTGCGGTTTAAATTACATATTAACTTTATTAATGGAGTCATTACGGTCGCGGCGATACCACATATGTGTACTTTTTTTTTTTTTTTTACACTTTTACTAAATAAAACCACTTTTTATGGAAAAAAATAGATTTATTTTTTTACTGTACTTTTTATTAATAATCTTTATTTCACTTTGATGACTGATTTTATTAGTCCCACTAGGGGACTTTACTGTGCGATGTTCCGATCGCTGCTATAATGCTGTGGTATACTTCGTATACCAGAGCATTATTGCCTGTCAGTGTAAATCTGACTGGCAATCTGTTATTTTGAGATGTATATGCTAGTCTCATTATATTAATGATCCCTCAAGTGAGCTGATAGTCCATAAGAGACGGAAAAAGTAGTAAATTTACAGTCAGGAGGGATGGGGGAGTCTGATAAGTGGAGAAAGAGGCATTTTTCTCTAAAAATACATATTTCAAAATTTCTTATATTCGCTTGTGCTATTGATTTATGCAAAGTTTGTTGAAAACAAAGTGATTATTTAATGATGCTTAAAATCACACGTTCCATGAATAGGTCTATACATATAAAGTGTTCGATTTTATTATCTGGTAAACTAAAAAAAATACCGGTCCATGGCCTCCATTAGCTAATATAAATTGAGACATCTAAATTGCTAAATCGAACGTATTAGAGAAGAATGTAAAGCCACCCTTACATAACAAGCATATCTGAGAAGAAAGATGAGGACAAAAAAACGCAACTTACCAGTCCATCTGTTAACTGCTTCTTTAGCCACTTTGTTTGCTTCGCCTAAAAGTGATTAAATAAAAACATATTTACATGTAGAACAACATTTTACAACTGTACGGCAAACTTTCTCTGTACTTGAAGCAAGAGGTTGTTTAATTGAGCAAACTATTGACCCGCTTACAGCACATCGTAGCCAATATAACAATACCATAAGGACACCAGAAGAAAAAAATAGGATTTCACTTTATTTAGATCACTATTCAAGAGTCCAATATCATAGTGATACTGAAAGAAAACAAGTTATTATTCCAGCTGCAAAAGTCCCTAAAATTGTATAATCGGCAGGACATAAACTGATCTCAAACATGTATAGCTATACACTACCGTTCAAAAGTTTGGGGTCACCCAGACAATTTTGTGTTTTCCATGAAAACTCACACTTATATTTATCAAATGAGTTGCAAAATGACTAGAAAATATAGTCAAGACATTGACAAGGTTAGAAATAATGATTTTTATTTGAAATAATAATTTTCTCCTTCAAACTTTGCTTTCGCCAAAGAATGCTCCATTTGCAGCAATTACAGCATTGCAGACCTTTGGCATTCTAGCTGTTAATTTGCTGAGGTAATCGGGAGAAATTTCACCCCATGCTTCCAGAAGGCCCTCCCACTAGTTGGATTGGCTTGATGGGCACTTCTTGCGTACCATATGGTCAAGCTGCTCCCACAACAGCTCTATGGGGTTGAGATCTGGTGACTGCGCTGGCCACTCCATTACAGATAGAATACCAGCTGCCTGCTTCTTCCCTATATAGTTCTTGCATAATTTGGAGGTGTGCTTTGGGTCATTGTCCTGTTGTAGGATGAAATTGGCTCCAATCAAGCGCTGTCCACAGGGTATGGCATGGCGTTGCAAAATGGAGTGATAGCCTTCCTTATTCAAAATCCCTTTTACCTTGTACAAATCTCCCACTTTACCAGCACCAAAGCAACCCAAGACCATCACATTACCTCCAACATGCTTGACAGATGGCGTCAGGCACTCTTCCAGCATCTTTTCAGTTGTTCTGTGTCTCACAAATGTTCTTCTATGTGATCCAAACACCTCAAACTTCCATTCGTCTGTCCATAACACTTTTTTCCAATCTTCCTCTGTCCAATGTCTGTGTGCTTTTGCCCATATTAATCTTTTCCTTTTATTAGCCAGTCTCAGATATGGCTTTTTCTTTGCCACTCTGCCCTGAAGACCAGCATCCCGGAGTCGCCTCTTTACTGTAGACGTTGACACTGGCGTTTTGCGGGTACTATTTAATGAAGCTGCCAGTTGAGGACCTGTGAGGCGTCTATTTCTCAAACTAGAGACTCTACTTGTCTTGTTGCTCAGTTGTGCAGCGGGGCCTCCCACTTCTCTTTCTACTCTGGTTAGAGCCTGTTTGTGCTGTCCTCTGAAGGGATTAGTACACACTGATGTAGGAAATCTTCAGTTTCTTGGCAATTTCTTGCATGGAAAAGCCTTCATTTCTAAGAACAAGAATAGACTGTCGAGTTTCACATGAAAGCTCTCTTTTTCTAGCCATTTTGATAGTTTAATCGAACCCACAAATGTAATGCTTCAGATTCTCAAATAGCTCAAAGGAAGGTCAGTTTTATAGCTCCTCTAAACAGCAAAACCGTTTACAGCGGTGCTACATAATTGCACAAGGGTTTTCAAGTGTTTTCTAATCATCCATTAGCCTTCTAACACAGTTAGCAAACACAATGTACCATTAGAACACTGGAGTGATGGTTGCTGGAAATGGGCCTCTATACACCTATGTAGATATTGCATTAAAAACCAGACGTTTGCAGCTAGAATAGTCATTTAGCACATTAACAATGTATAGATTAATTTAATGTTACCTTCATTGAAAAAAACTGTGCTTTTCTTGCAAAAATAAGGAAATTTCTAAGTGAGCCTAAACTTTTGAACGGTAGTGTATATATATCCAGCACCTTGCATGTGGGAAGGTTCAGACTAATCAGATCTCAGATGACCAGATTGGCACAGACATTTGTTCAATCATACCTGGTCACGGCTCTGATAGTAGATTGCTCAGAGGCCATTGCAATCAGGCTTGAGCTGCAGGCCTACGCTGTGTTTGTTTACACATTTACACTTAACCCCTTACCGCACCAGGACGCACCGGTACGTCTTGTATTGAAGTGCTTTAAGCCACTGGGACGTACCGATTCGTCCTGGCTAATATCTGTCAGACAAGGTGACAGAACTGTGCCGTCAACTGTTTATGACAGTTGATCGGCACAGTAACACGACAGAGGACCAATCATAGCGGTCCCCTGTCGGAGATGGCTGTGATTGGTCAGTCTTCTGTGACTGAGCAATCACAGCGCATGACAACAGTAACTGGGCAGTCAGCGTCTGATCTCTTCAGTCCGAGAGTGAAAGTGAAGAGATCAGACTTGCCCAGCGACAGTTCCTGCAATAACCCCACATTAACCCCTCCACTGCTGCTTAGTACACCTGCTTCTGCTTCTAACAGAAGCTTGTGGGAGCTTCTCTTTTTAAAAAAAAATACAAATAATAGAGAAAGAGAGACAGGGATAGAATAGAGAGAAAGGAGCGAGAGAGAAATAGAGAGCGGGAGGGAGAGAGAGAAATTTTACTGATAGTGAATTTACGGATGACATACAAGTTTAGATTATTAGGGATTAGTTAGATATAATTATATAGGTAGATAGCGATAGTTGGCTAGGAATACAGGGTGGGCCATTTATATGGATACACCTAAATAAAATGGGAATGGTTGATGATATTAACTTCCTGTTTGTGGCACATTAGTATATGGGAGGGGGGGAAACTTTTCAAGCTGGGTGTTGATCATGGCGGCCATTTTGAAGTCAGCCATTTTGTATCCAACTTTAGTTTTTTCAATGGGAAGAGGGTCATGTGACACATCAAACTTATCGATAATTTCACAAGAAAAACAATGGTGTGCCTGGTTTTAACGTTACTTTATTCTTTCATGAGTTATTTACAAGTTTCTGACCACTTATAAAATGTGTTCAAAGTGCTGCCCATTGTGTTGGATTGTCAATGCAACCCTCTTCTCCCACTCTTCACACACTGATAGCAACACCGCAGAAGAAATGGTAGCACAGGCTTCCAGTATCCGTAGTTTCAGTTGCTGCACATCTCGTATCTTCACAGCATAGACAATTGCCTTCAGATGACCCCAAAGATAAAAGTCTAAGGGGGTCAGATCGGGAGACCTAGGGGGCCATTCAACTGGCCCACGACGACCAATCCACTTTCCAGGAAACTGTTCATCTAGGAATGCTCGGACCTGACACCCATAATGTGGTGGTGCACCATCTTGCTGGAAAAACTCAGGGAACATGCCAGCTTCAGTGCATAAAGAGGGAAACACATCATCATATAGCAATTTCAGATATCCCGTGGCCGTTTCCATTGATGAAGAATGGCCCCACTATCTTTCTACCCCATATACCACACCATACCATAAATTTTTGTGTTCCAACAGTCTTTGTTTGTTAACTTCACCATTCACATAAAAGTTTGCCTCATCACTGAACAAAATGTTCTGTGTAAACTGAGGGTCCTGTTCCGATTTTTGTTTTGCCCATTCTGCAAATTCAGTGCGCCGATCTGGGTCATCCTCGTTGAGATGCTGCAGCAGCTGGAGTTTGTAAGGGTGCCATTTGTGAGTAGCTAATATCCGCCGAAGGGATGTTCGACTGATGCCACTCTCCAGTGACATGCGGCGAGTGCTATGCTGTGGGCTCTTGCTGAATGAAGCTAGGACAGCCACTGATGTTTCTTCATTAGTGACAGTTTTCATGCGTCCACATTTGGGCAAATCTAACACTGAACCAGTTTCACGAAAATTGGCAAGCAGTTTGCAAACTGTTGCATGGGAGATGGGTGGTCTCGTAGGGTGTCTTGCATTGAAATCTGCTGCAATGACCCGGGTACTGCTTTCACCAGACATCAATACAATTTCTATCCGCTCCTCACGTGTTTACCTCTACGACATGTCAATGGGTGTAAACAAAGTGAAGCTTGTAAATAACTCATGAAAGAATAAAGTAACGTTAAAACCAACTAAAGTTGGATACAAAATGGCCGACTTCAAAATGACCACCATGGTCAACACCCAGCTTGAAAAGTTTCCCCCCTCCCATATACTAATGTGCCACAAACAGGAAGTTAATATCACCAACCATTCCCATTTTATTTAGGTGTATCCATATAAATGGCCCACCCTGTAGTTAGGGAGGTTTTATAAAAATAAGTAATATATATCCTTATGCCACTTGCTTTATTGCCCGATTACAAACTTGAACACAAAATAACTAAACAAAACTAAAAATTCAATTCTCATTATACCCCTAGATGAATAAAACATATGGAATATTTCTGTACTACAGAAAAAAGCGGAACAGACATTTTTTATCTATTGTTACCAACTGCAAAAAAATGTGACTGATACATCTGAAAAAAATATCAATTGTTACTCTCTACAACCTCATACATTTCTGCCAACCCCTTGTGCTTTAAAAATTCTTATTATACCCCTAGATGAATACCTTCAGAAGTGAATAATGATCATATCTTTTGATAAACTGAGGTTTTTATATTTTTGCTTGTGTTTGCCTGTTAAAATGACCATATTCTGCCATATTCAGCTGTTATATTTATTCTCATAACTGGTGATATGGGCATCTTGCAGTTTTTGTTTTTTTTGGAGGATATCAAGCTGTTCATGATCAATACAGTATGGACTCTAGATAGTTCTATTCTGTTTCTTCCTTGACCTCTTAAAACCGACAAAACATCTAGTAAAGATGACAATACTTTGGGGACTGGTGGTCCTTTACTATCCATATATACGGAGTTGGAAACTGTCCATTAAATATTATGCAGGTGGCAGGTTGTTTTGCGCACATTTCAGTTCCTACCTTCCTGGGCAGGGACCTGTTATGATGTACCAACGTCACTTGGCACGTCCGTCTCTCATATAGTGATTGATGGTGCTAAAGAGGCGTTGCACATCCAGTCCCTTTGAAAAAAGATGACGAATATAATTCCCTGCAACGGTTTTTTTATCCTGTGAACACGCTTTAGTTTCAACACTGTTGCATCGATTTTTTTCCTCCAATTTTTAGATAGATTGCCCTTCACTACAGGACAATTTTTCCTTGCTTGCTAACTTACTATATATCAAACTAGCACTATGTTTGATGGTCAACAGCTTTCTTTGGCATTATATGGTCATGCAGTAACTATAGGCAAAAATTCACTGTTAGGGACAAGCCTTTTTTACCAGTAAAAATTGGCGCCCCTCTATTGTTTGATCCCCAAGAAACGCAGCATTTTTCTAAACATAGGAGTAACAGAGTAAAGGAATAAATTGTGAGAATACATGCCATTTATATATGCTGTACCAGAATGGCACATTTTCTTTTTTTTTTTACACCTAATCCCCATTATTTTCCGCTATAAAAACTTTTATCACTACATCCCTAGATGAATAGTTTAGGGGGTACAGTTTTCAAAATGGAGTAACTCCTATGGATGATGTATATTTTCGGGCTCTGTCGTGTGCCTAGGCAGCAGACTATGGCCAAAATAGAGATATTACTGAACACAGAAGAAATGGTGCAATAAATATTGGGGTGCATTCCTTCAGTATCATGAAATTTGCATGACAAATATACCGTTAAAATGACACTTGTGAAAAAAAACTCAAATCAAATTTTTCACACCAGCTTTGCATAAGTTCTGAACCAAAATGTGGGCTTAAAATGCGCAGGGGGTTTAATTTTGAAAATGGAGACAATTCTGGAGGTGTTACATCATTCTGCCAGCTGAAATCCCCTAAAGGCGTGGAACAGGGAATATAATTCAGAAAAAATTGTGTCCTGAAAGCTGCAGCGTGCTCCTTTTGGGGCCCACCATTTGATGAAGCAGCAGATGGGGGTATTTATAAACATAGAAGAACAGGCATAATCAATGTTGGGGTGCAATTATTCAGTTTAATGTAC
Source organism: Rhinoderma darwinii (assembly GCF_050947455.1). Lineage (NCBI taxonomy): Eukaryota > Metazoa > Chordata > Amphibia > Anura > Rhinodermatidae > Rhinoderma > Rhinoderma darwinii. The sequence goes on from NC_134687.1 coordinate 123,522,614, forward strand.
TTTGTAGGAAATTTGTAAGAAGAAAATCAGATTTAAATTCTTCACATGGACTTTGCATAATTTCCTACAAAAAACTTGGGCCCGAAATACTCCCTACTCCACTAGATATATACTTTAGGGGGTGTCGTTTCCAAAACTTTTGGGGGCTACTCCTCTTATTTGTACCTCAGGAGCTCTGCAAATGCGACATGGCCTTCCAGCAACCATTCCAGCAAAATCTGAGCTCCAAAATCCAAATGGCGCTTGTTCCCTTCTGAGCCCTGCCGTGGGTCCAAACAGCAGTTTATTACCACATATGGGGTATTGGCGTAATTGGGAGACATTGCTTTACAAATGTTGGGGTACTTTTTCTCCTTTATTCCTTGTAAAAACTAAAACATTGTATGTTTTTTCAGAAAAAAAGTAGTAGGTTTCCACTGTTTTGCAAATGCGACATGACACCCGAAAACCATTCCAGCTAAATTTGAGCTCCAAAAGCCAAATATTGTTCCTTCCCTTCTGAGTCTTGCCGTAGGTCCAAACAGCAGTTTATTACCACATATGGCGTATTGCTGTAATCGGGACAAATTGCTTTACAAATTTTGGGGTGATTTTTCTCCTTTATTCATTGTAAAAATTAAACATTTCTATGTTTTTTCAAAAAAAGATTTTCATTTTCACAGACTACTTCCAATAAATTGAACAAAAAACCTGTGGGCTCAAAATGCTAACTATACCCCTAGAAAAATTCCCTAAGGGGTGTCGTTTCTAAAATGGGGTCACTTTGGGGGGGGGGTTCCACTGTTTTGGCACCACAAGACCTCTTCAAACCTGACATGGTGCCTAAAATATATTCTAATAAAATAGAGGCCCCAAAATCCTCTAGGTACTCCTTTGATTCTGGGGCCAGTGTTTCAGTCTATTACCACACTAGGGACACATGTGGGATATTTCTAAAAACTTCAGAATCTGGGCAATAAATATTGAGTCGCGTTTCTCTGGTAAAACCTTGTGTTATAGAAAAAACTGTAATACAAATGAATTTAGCAAAAAAAAAAAATAAACATTTGAAAATTTCACCTCTACTTTGCTTTAATTCCCGTGAAACGCCTAAAGGGTTAAGAAAGTTTAAGAATGCTGTTTTGAATACTTTGAGGGGTGCAGTTTTTAAAATGGGGTGATTGGGGTCTTTCTATTATACAAGGCCCTCAAAGCCACTTCAGAACTGAACTGGTCCCTGAATAAATAGCCTTTTGAAATTTTGTTGAAAATTTGAGAAATTGCTGCTAAATTTCTAAGCCTTGTAACGTCCTGGAAAAATAAAAGGCCGTTCATAAAATGATGCAAACATAAAGTACACATATGGGAAAAGTTAACTAGTAACTATTTTGTGTGATATTACGATCTGTTTTACAAGCAGATACATGAAAATTTAGAAAAATGCAGATTTTTGCAAATTTTCTTACAATTTTGGTGTTTTTTTTTACAAATAAATATTGAATTTAACGACCAAATTTTTTCACTATCATAAAGTACAACATGTCACGAGAAAACAATCTCAGAATCGCTTGCATAAGTAAAAGCATTCCTAAGTTATCACCACATAAATGAACACGTCAGATTTGCAAAAATCGTCTGTGTCCACAAGGCCAAAACAGGCTGTGTCCTTAACCGGTTCGCGCTCAGCGGCATACTATTCCGTTGCGCTAAGTGCATCGTTCGCACTCAGCGCCGGAATAGTACGTCCACGGGAAAAAGAAACGCCATTTTACCCCGGGGTTTCATCGAGCTGTGATGCCTGCTGTTTCCGACAGCAGGCTATCACAGCTCATTGTGCAGGGACCAATCGTAGTGGTCCCGCCTTTGCGATTACTGCTATTGATTAGTTAGTGACGACCGACCAATAGTAGCAATCGCATACGTAATTTCCTGTTCTGACGTCAGATCCTGCCGCACCTGCTCCCTGTTGGAGTTAGTTAGTCGAAGAGAGCGGTTGTGGACAGAGTCAGAGCAGAGCAGTTAAAAAATAACAAATATATCATTTATTTTTTTGGTTTTACCATCTTGTATCCACTTCCCACTCCTGTCCTTGTGTTCCCCTTGTCACCCACGTTTTTGGTCAGTGATCTCTATCACTGACCACTTTTGAGTCTTCAGGGCCACATTTCCCTGGTCCTTGAGGATTATTTTTTTTCTTCTTTATAAAATATAATAAAAACAAAAAAAAAAAGTTAGTTTAGAAAGTCAGCAGATAGTTTAGTAATAGGGTTATTTAATGTCAGGGAACTGTCAGGTATAGCTTCAATTTAGCATCAGGAATCAGTCACAGTTAGTTAGGTTTAACGTCAGGAATCCGTCACCGTAGTTAGGTTTAGTGTTAGGGATCCATCACTATAGTTAGGTTTAGCGTCAGGGAAGTTCACATAAAATCAGTTGTTAGCGCCAGGAAAGTTCATAATAATCTCGATAGGTTTAGTGTCATGCACCCGTCACCGTAGTTAGGTTTAGCATCAGGCACCCGTCACTGTAGTTAGGTTTAGTGTCAGGCACCCGTCACCGTAGTTAGGTTTAGCGTCAGGAAAGCTCGGAATAATCTAGGTAGGTTTAGTGTCAGGGAATTGTCACCGTAGTTAGGTTTAGTGTCAGGGAAGTTCACATAAAATTTAGTTCGGTTTAGTGTTAGGAACCCCTGCCCTATTTAGGTTTAGTGTCAGGGAAGTCCACTCGTTCTATAAAAAAAAATAAAAAAAAATAAAAGTTTAGATATTTAGTTATCTGCAGCATCTCAGCCAGTAATAGGATTTGTTAGTGTCAGGGAATCGTTCTATAAAAATGAAAAAAAAAAAAAAAGTTTTAGGTAGCAGTCTATTGTTTCTACTAGTGCTAATAAAAGTACTGTTCAAGAGAACACATTTTGCTGTATACACGTGTCTAAGCACACAATTTACATGTGTGACCCATAAATAATAAAATATGCCCCAAAGGTCATTTTTTCTTGAAGGGGCCTATGCGTTTCTTGCCTCTGACACGGACTCGTCAGATGCGAGACTCTTATTTATCAACCTCCTCATCCAGTGATGAAGAAGAGGGGCCCCCTAGGAGACGCCCCAGGACCTCCGCCACAGTTGAAACCCCTGAGAGAAGTGACCCCGCAACAGTTGAAACCTCCGAGCGAAGTGACCCCATTTGGACCACCACACCAGACAATTACGAGCCCCAAATCCCTGAGTACACGGGCAGCCCAGGGATAAAATTTAATACGGCAGGGCTCAGTGTGATGGACTTCTTTTTCAAGTTCTTTTTCACGGATGAATTTATAGAGCTTATGGTGTCCCAGACAAATTTATATGCCCAACAGTATATAACAAAGAAACCCACATAATTTTATGCCCAATCCCACAGGTGGACTCCTGTAGACGCAGCAGAGTTGGGCAAGTTCTGGGGACTCCTCTTGAACATGGGACTTCTGAAAAAGCCATCCATTAGTACAGACATGTTATACCACACCCCGATGTACCGCATGGCCATGTCCAGAATGCGTTATAAGGCAATACTTCGCTTCTTACAATATGGTGATAATGAGCAGTGCCGACCCCGAGATGACCCCAGTTTTGACCGTTTGTATAAACTGAGACCCCTATTAGACCATTTCAGTGCCCAGTTTGCCCAAGCATACACCCCTGAGAAGTGTATTTCTGTTGATGAGTCCCTGGTACATTTTAAAGGGAAGCTTCTATTCCGCCAGTACCTGCCGAGTAAGAGGGAAAGGTATGGCGTGAAAATTTATAAGCTGTGCAAGAGTGCATCAGGGTATACATACAAATTTAGAATATATGAAGGGAAGGGCAGCAGTATTCAGCCCCCAGAATGCCCCCCCTTACTGGGAATTAACGCAAAAATTGTGTGGGATTTGGTGCACCCACTGCTGGACCAAGGTTACCACCTCTACCTGGATAATTTTTATACCAGTGTCCCACTCTTCAAGTGCCTCGCTTCCAGAAGTACTGTAGCATGCGTCACTACTAGAAAAACCTGAGAGGCCTCCCTAAGACTCTGCTTGGGCAAACACTCAGAAGGGGTGAGAGCCGGGAACAATCTAGCAGCAATATATTGTGTGTCAAGTACAAGGACTAGAGAGATGTCCTTGTATTGACAACAAAACATGGCCACACCAGTAACCATGTACCTGTACGAGGTACCAGTACAGAGACCCACAAACCAGACTGCATCCTGGACTACAATAGGTACATGGGAGGGGTGGACTTGTCAGATCAAGTCCTGAAGCCCTACAGCGGCATGCGGAAATCGAGGGTGTGGTATAAGAAGCTGGCCGTGCACATTATACAGATGGCATTGTACAATGCTTACGTGCTACGTCGATATAAAGGCCAGAGGGGAACTTTCCTGGAATTTTAAGAGGTGGTTATCAAGAACCTAATCTTTACGGACAAGGAATGGTACCCAGTACTTCTGGAAGCGAGTCCACACGTATAGTACCAGGGCAAGATTTTCCAGGAGAAGTTCCCCAAACTAGCAAGAAGGGAAAAAGTAAAAAGAGGTGCAGAGTCTGCTCAAAGAGGGGGATAAGGAAGGACACAATATACCAATGCGACACGTGTCCCGAAGAACCAGGGCTCTGTATGAAAGATTGTTTGAGAATTTATCATAGATCCCTTGATTTCTTTTTTTTAAAAGGCTTTCTTTTATTAACTTTTCTCATAGTACAAAAGTACAATCAAAAACAAACTGAGTATACTGACCAACCAAAACCAGTTGGCAATAACAATCACCATAAAATATGAAACGTTCACATTGCAAAAGACAGCATTTAGACAAAAAGGATCACATAAGGATATTTGTAAATTGCATTTAAAACAGGATCATAAGGTGACCATTATCAATGCCCAGAACAGACAAAACAAACACCCATTCACACGCCTGTCACACATTCGCTCCACTCATCTGCCAGTGCTCCCACTCCAGCCAGTAAAAAGAAAAAAAACCAAAAAAAACAGATTAGATAGCAGTGTCCGAGGTCTCCAACCACCTATCCCAAATTTGTCAGGGCATTTCCTGTTAAGGTATAACTTTTGATACATGGGTACATACTTATTCACCAATTGCAACCAATGTTCAAGACTTGGAAACACCGTGGCTTTCCATGCCATAATCACAACCTTCCTAGCACAAAACAAAAAAATATTTTGTCATAATATCCTTGTGCTGTCTCATTCATAATGCCCAAGAGGCACACCTGAGGGGAGAGAACCCGAGGAAACTCAAATTTATCATGAAGGAACTACACAACCTTAGACCAGAATGGCGAAATCCTAGGACATAACAATACACAGTGGAAGTACGTGCCAACATCCGACTGACACCTAAAACAGCTATCTGACCCTGAGGCCCCAATTCTTTGGAGTCTAAACGGAGTGTAATAAATCCTGTGTATGAACCGTGACTGTATTAAAAAATCTTGTGCACTAATAACTGAATCAAAAAAGGGGAGCTCCACCTCCCTCCACCGACAAATCAGGAACACCCTTTCAAATGGTCGTTTTTCAGACGACAACAACAAGGCATATGTTTGAGTAAGAGTTTTAGGAAGGTATGGGGTGCCAAGCAAGTCCTCCACTCTGGAAAACCCCAAAGCAGGAGTACCAGAACCAAACTGAGCCAGACAGGCACGCCTTAATTGGAGGTAATGATAAATAGCCTTCCTCGAGACCCAAACCTCCCCTCAAGCTCATTGGGCTGTGAAATTAAAAAAATGAATTTTTTCCAATAAAATGTAATTTTTCATCAACATTTCTTATTTTCACAGGGAACAAAATACCTCATTTTGTTGCCCAATTTCTCCTAAATGCAGCAATACCCCATTTGTGGCGATAAACTGCCGTTTGGGCCCATGGAAGGCCTCAGAAGGGAAGGAGCGCTGTGTGTTCTTTGGAGTGCAGATTTTGCTGGATTGGTTTTCGGTGCCATGTCGCATTTGCAAAACCGCAGAGGTATCAAAGCAATGGAAACCCACCAGAAGTGACCCCATTTTGGAAACTACACCCCTCAAGGAATTCATTTATGGGTGTTGTGACCATTTAGACTCCACAGTTTCTACACAGAATTTATATGAATTGGGCTGTGAATTAAATAAAATGTAATTTTTTCCAATAAGATGTAGTTTTGGCTCAAAATGTCTTATTTTCACAAGGAATAAAATACCCCATTTTGTTGCCCAATTTCTCCTGAGTGCAGTAATACCCCATTTGTGGTGAGAAACTGCCGTTTGGGCCCATGGGAGAACTCAGAAGGAAAGGAGCGCTGTGTGTTCTTTGGAGTCCAGATTTGCTGGATTGGTTTTCGGGTGCCATGTGGTATTTGCAGAGCCCCAGAGGTATGAAAGCAATGGAAACCAACCAGAAGTGATCCCATTTTGGAAACTACACCCCTCAAGGAATTCATTTATGAGTGTTGTGACTATTTAGACACCATAGTTTTTACACAGAATTTATTTGAATTGGGCTGTGAATTAAAAATGTTTGAATTTTTTCCAATAAGATGTAGTTTTGGCTTAAAAAGTCTTATTTTCACAAGGAATAAAATACCCCATTTTGTTGCCCAATTTCCCCTGAGTGCAGCAATACCCCATTTGTGGCGATAAACTGCCGTTTGGGCCAATGGGAGAGCTCAGAAGGAAATGAGCGCTATGTGATCTTTGGTGTCCAGATTTTGCTGGATTGGTTTTCGGGTGCCATGTCGCATTTGCAGAGCCCCAGAGGTATCAAAGCAATGCCCAATTTGTCCTGAGTGCGGCAATATCCCAGTTGTGGTGATAAACTGCCGTTTGGGCCCATGGGAGGGCTCAGAAGGAAAGGACCACCATTTTGCCTACTGGGGATTTCTTGGTGCGAAGTCATGTATGCAGAAGCCCCTGAGGTACCAGTACAGTTGAAACCCCAAAGAAGTGACCCCATTTTAAAAACTACACCCTTGAGGCATTCATCTAGAGGTGTAGTGAGCATTTTGACCGGAGACACACACCCCATAAACTGTAATGTGGGTTCTCCTGGGTACGGCAACACCTTCAATGTGGCTGTTATCAGCTGCCTGGGCACACGGCAGGGCTCAGAAGGGAAAGATGAGGGGGATAAACTGTGCAGAGGCCTCTCAGATTTCTTCTAGCCGTGCCGCATGCCGCAGGACTTCTTGAAGCGACGCACTTGAAGTGCGGGACGCTGATATAAAAATTATCCAGGTAGAGGTGGTGCTGGGGGCTGAATACTGCTGTCCTTCCCTTCATATATCCTAAATTTGTAGGTATACCCTGATGCACTCTCGCACAGCTTATACATCTTCACGCCATACCTTGCCCTCTTACCCGGCAGGTACTGGCGGAATTGAAGCCTCCGTTTAAAATGTACCAGGGACTCATCAATAGAAATACACGTCTCGGTGGTGTATGCTTGGGAAAACCGGGCACCGAAATGGTCTAATAGGGGTCTCAGTTTATACAAACGGTTAAAACTGGGGTCATCTCGGGGTGGGCACGGCTCATTATCAGTATAATGTAAGAAGCGAAGTATTGCCTAATTTATTTATTTTTTTAGGTTCCAGTTCAGTTCTGAAGTTGCTTTGAGGGGACTATATATTAGAAACCCCTAACACCCCATTTTAGAAACTAGACCCCTCAAAGTACTCACAACAGCATTTAGAAAGTTTATGAACCCTTTAGGTGTTTCACAGAAATTTAGAGCAAAGTAGAGGTGAAATGTACATATTTATTTTTGTCAGAAAATCCTCTTTATACCATTTTTTTTTTATAACACAAAAGGTTTTACCAGAGAAACGCAACTCAATATTTATTGCCCAGATTCTGCAGTTTTGAGAAATATCCCACATGTGACCCTAGTGCGGTAATGGACTGAAGCACCGGCCTCCGAAGCAAAGGCGCACCTACTGAATTTTGAGGCCTCCTTTTTATTAGGCACCATGTCCGGTTTGAAGAGGTCTTGTGGTGCCAAAACAGTGGAAACCCCCCAAAAGTGACCCCACTTTGGAAACTAGACCCCTTGAGGTATCCATTGTAGTTATCTTGGGGTGCATGCGGCTTTTTGATCCGTTTTTATTCTATTTTTATGTGGCGCGGTGACTAAAAAATAGCAATTCCACTATTGTTTTTTTGTTCTATTTTTTTTACAGCGTTCACCGTGCGCTATAAATGGCGTATTTACTTTATTCTGCGGGGCGATACGATTACGGCGATACCAGATGTTTATAGTTTTTTTTATGTCTTATGGTGTTTGCACAATAAAATACTTTTTGTAATAAATCATTTACTTTTTGTGTTACCATGTTCTAAGAGCCATAAAGTTTTTATTTTTCCTTCAAGAAAGCCGTGCGAGGACTTATTTTTTGCGTAACGAACTGTAGTTTCGATCAGTACCATTTTTAGGTACATGCGACTTTTTGATCTCTTTTTATTCCATTTTTTAGGCGGTGAAGTGACCAAAAAAGTGATTCTGGTACGGTTTATTATTATTATTTTTTACAGCGTTCACCACGCGGGATAAATAACGAAATAATTTTGTAGTTCAGGCCGTTACGGACGCGGCGATACCAATTATGTATAGTTTATTTGTTTATTTATTTTAATAATAAAGACTGATAAGGGAAAAGGGGGGATTTTTACTTTTATTACTTTTAAAACTTTTATTTTCTTATTTTTACACAACTTTTTTTTTACTTTTTTACTTTGTCCCACTAGGGGACTTGAGGACAGGAGGCCCTGATCGCTATTCTAATACACTGCACTACATGCGTAGTGCAGTGTATTAGAACTGTCAGCTACTCACTGACAGCAAGCATAGTGGGTCCTGACTCTGTCAGGGCCCACTAGGCTTCCGTCGATGGCATAGCCGGACGCCATTGTTTGGTGTCCGGTTGCCATAATCACCATCGCCGGCCGCTATCGTGTAGCAGGCCGGCGATGGCGGATTAACCCCTAAGAAGCCGCGATCGCTATTGAACGCGGCTTCTGAGGGGTTAATCTGCGGGGACCACCGCGATCGGTCCCTGCACATTGAGCTGTGATAGCCTGCTGTCGGAAACAGCAGCTATCACAGCTCATGAACTCGCCCCGCGCGAACGGCGCCGTGTTTACTCCATGACATACTATTATGTCATGGAGCGCGAACGATGCACTTACCATGACATAATAGTATGTCCTGGAGCGTTAAGGGGTTAAATTCTGAAAAATGCTTTTTTTTCTAAATTTTCTCTAAACTTTGCAATTTTTCACCAATAAACACTGAATATATCAACCAAATTTTACCACGAACATGAAGCCCAAAGTGTCAAGAGAAAATAATCTCAGAATCGCTTGGATAGGTTTAAGCATTCCAACGTTATTACCACATAAAGTGAAATATGTCAGATTTCAAAAATGGGCTCTGAGCCTTGAGGCCCAAACTAGGCTGCGTCCTTAAGGGGTTAAGCAGTGTTTTGTTGGAAATTTTCTCAAACAAAAATAGCTTGCTTGTCTAGGTGGGAGAGGGGTTTGGAAATCTCTATTTCTGCAGAGTAATGGGAATCTACCTTTCAATTGGCATGCTCCCTTTCTAAGTGTGCAACACATTTAGGAGCCTCAAGAAAAATTTTGTATAGATGGTATTACACTCCAAATCGTCTATCTAATATATCCTTCGTCCTCTAGATGTACGATTCTTCATATATTTTGGGATCGTCAGGTTATCAAGGATTTCTGGACTAGAATAGAACAATTGTTACAGTCTCTTTTGGGAATATCTATTACATTAACCCCGGCCCTTGCATTGTTGCATGTGGGATTGGTAGACTTTGCTCATTGTGATAACATATGAAAAAGTATAAGTCTATCAGCTAAAATTTTGATTGCAAAATACTGGAAATCCGTTAAAGTACCTAGTATTTCTGAGCTCACATATTATGTGAATAATAATTGTATTATGGAATGTTCGCTTGCCTCTATTCACGGTGAGTACAGAAAGGCTTCTTATTGGGAAAAATTTTAAAATTCTAATTGCCACAGTACTGTTTTGTAATTAAGCTATGTATGGATGCTGTATAATGCCTTTGATAGACAATGTTACTTTGTTTCTCTTTCTGTAAAATTTTATGGACCAAATGTTCAACATATTTGTATAATGTGTATTGAATCCTGTGGATTCATATGATGTACTGCGTATTGATTCAATAAAAAACTTTTATTATTAAAAAAAAAGTAGTAAAACATACAAAATCTATAGAAATTTGGTATTGCCACAATCGTAATGACCCACTGAATAAAGTTATTATGTTATTTATACCACACACTAAATCTAAAACGCAAAAAAGTGTGGCGAAATTTATGGTTTTTTTTCCATTACCCCGCAAAAAAGTTAATCAATAAATTATATGTACCCCAAAATCGTGCCATTAAAAAATACAACTTGTCCCACAAAAAACAAGACCTTATACAGCTATGTCGACGCAAAAAAAAAATTATAGCTCTTGGAACATATTAAATGTTTGCATATATCTTAGCGCCCGTAGAGAGCTCCTGCATCTTTGCGTTTGTTTCCCAAAAATAGTGCGCATGCCTATTGGGCAGGACCAGACCAGTATAAACCCAAACTATCCAATCTATTTTCTTTCATCAGGCAGAAGCTATAGACATTGCCAGTGCACTAGTGATGTAAAAAGGAGACAATAACAAATCATTCACCTATGTAATGATTTTTATCTTTATAATTAGTGTATTTCATTAATTTTCATATGAAAATAACCATGGATGTTTAGAGTACTGTGACTAGAGTCTGTCTTTGGCAGATTTACTTGCAGAATACAGATTTCAAATAAAAGAGTTAATTCTGTGAATAAACATGGAGCATATTTTCTTTGCTTGGCAATTTTGCATGAATGCTGTATATACCAAAATGGCTATCTACTAAAAAAAACTGGACTTACGAATCTCGTCTATAACATCTGGATCACATTCTTTGTATTTTTCCAGCTCCGTCATCAGTTGCTCCCGTTGCTGCCTCAATGATGCAAGTTCCTCAGCTAGCTTTGTCCGGTCCTCCTGTAAGATATCAGCAGAACTGCATTAGTGGAAATATTAACAAATAATGATTTAGGATACAGATTAACTGACCTTAAATAATTGTACATTACACCACACAGTCTTACTTCCTATACTGAAGATGGAAGCTTAGGAGGCAGAGCAGGACACTCCTACTCTATAGGTATAAAGCAGCCCACAGCATCGTGGTGGGTCCATTCAGCAGAATCTCCTCATCATTTAAGAAAATAGGAATTAGACCTACTGGTAATTGTATTTCCAGGAGTCCATCATGACAGCACCACAGGAGGTTGCCCTATTTACCTCTATAGGGACAGGAAGACAGAGAGGTTAATTAAAAGGCCCCTCCCATTACCCACTTGCCTGTGATTTTCCAATTACTACACCAGGATGGATGCAACCCTATTTGATCTTTAGGGACAATAACTGACATGTTAACTGCACAAACCAAAAAATTTAATAAAGGGAAGGAATGTAAGGGTGCTGTCATGATGGACTCCTGGAAATAAAATTACCGGTAGGTCTAATTCCTACTTTCCCGTACGTCCCTCATGACAGCACCACAGGAGCAATACCAATGCCGGAATTAGTGCGAATCCACTATCGGGACAACGCATCTACTCCTACTGGGTTGTCCTTGAATTTTAGGGGAAAAAAATATCTAACTGAGGATTTTGTTTTGTGGCAAATAGATCCACTTGAGGAAGACCCCATCTCTGGGTTAGAGATTGAAAGATTTTTGTTCAAGGACCATTCTCCTGGATCTATCTTCTTCCGGCTCAGAAAGTTGGCGGATATATTTTCTGTGCCCTTTAAGTTGACTGCTGACACGGACAGGACCATTTTTTCTGCCCAGCTGAAAATTTGAGCGGAGAGAGCTCGGAGATGAGCATGTCTTGTTCCCCCTTGGTGACGAAGAAAGGATACTGCTGTGATGTTGTCTGACAATATCATTATATGTTTCCCTTTTACTAGTGGAAGAGCTTGCTTGAAGGTTTCCCAAACTGCTCTCGGTTCTCTTTAGTTTGAAGATATTTTCCTTATTTTAGGAGACCAGATGTCCTGGAAGTGTTTGTCTTGAATTATAAACCCCCAACCTTGTTTGCTGGCGTTTGTGGTGACTACCACGTATGGAGAAAATTTCCATGGAACTCCTCTGTTTAGAGGCACCCACCAAAGGAGGGATGTCTTCACTGACTCGGGAATCCAAGTCTTTAAATTTAGGGACACCTGTTTGTGATCCCACTGGGATAGAATCAGATTTTGTAGTTTTCGTTGAGTGGAATTGGCTCCATGGGATGGATTGGATACAGGATGTCATCAATCTTAGGATCCGCATTTCCTGCCTTACCGAACAGCTACTTTTCCTCAAAAACGTCCTGATCTCATTTTGAAGTTGTTTTCCCTCTGCTAGAAAGGAATATTGAAGGGTGGAGACCATTAGAACCCCAATAAATATTTTTTTATTTTGGGGAGAAAGATTTGATTTCTCTAAGTTTATCAACCAACCCAAACTTTGTAGAAGGGTCAGGACTTGGGTTCTTTGGCTTATTAGGATGGATGGGGTATCTGCCACTAGAAGAAAGTCTTCTAGGTATAGGATGATAATCACATTTTGCTTCTTTAGAAACACCATAATTTCTGCAATAATCTTCGTAAACACCCTGGGAGATGAGGAGATTCCGAAAGGGAGACAAACCAATTGGTAATGAAGGATGGAGGGCCCATCCTGGATTGCAAATCTCAGATGCTTTTGATATAATGGGTGGATCGTGATGTGATAATAGGCGTCTTTTAGATCTATTGTACGCATTGATGCCCCCTGATTTATTAGTGAAGTAGTAGTTCGGATGGACTCCATCTTGAGCTTTCGATATTTTACCCCCTTGTTTAAACCTTTGAGGTTGATGATCGTCCTGTAGGATCCATTCGGCTTTTTTATCAAGAAAACTTTTAAATAATGGCCATTTTTTACTTCGTTGTAAGGTACGGGAGTTATCGCCTTCATTCGCAGAAGTTTTTGGGTATCGTTGATGAGGACCTGTTGAAGATCTTTGGAGGATTGGTATGAAGTCACCTGAAAATTTTCTGGCAGTAGAGAGGAAAATTCTATTTTGTATTCCTCTTCTATAATTCATAGCATTCAAGAATTCTGGGATATCTTGGCCGACTTTGAATGAAAGTGTAGGATTCCTCCCCCCACACACACACACACTCCTGCAGTCAGAAATCTGAGGCGTCTTTTTTGGTTTCTCTTCTGGAAACCCTATCTTTTTATCAGATGCGTTCTCCAAGATATTATCAAGGAGTGGTCCGAACATCAAGGATCCAGGGAAAGGGATAGAACGCAACTTATTTTTTGATTTTGTGTCCCCCGTCCATGTCTTGAGCCACAACGCTCTTCAGGTGGCGTTGGATAGTGCCCTATTTCTGGCAGACTCGGCTGATGCGTCTGCAAAGAAACCGGTCGCCATTTTAAGTAGAGGAAGAGTTTCTAGAATGTCTTCTCTAGAAGTCTTCATTATCAAATGATTTTCTAATTGAGTTAACCATATGAACATTGATCTTGCAACTGATGCAGTCGCAATGTTGGTTGAGACTAAGTCAGATGAGGACTTCCACGTTCTCTTTAAAAGACAGTCTGCCTTACGGTCCCTTGGGATCTTTTAGCTGTAATGAACACTCACATGGGATTGTTGTCTTTTTTGCTACTCTTGCAACCGGGATGTCTACTTTTGGAATATTATCCCAGGGTTTTGTATCTTCGGCATCAAAGAGAAGTCTATTTTAAAATTCTAGAGAAATAAACAGCCTTTTTTCTAAGTCCTCCCATTCTGAAAATATCATTTTCATGAGGTTTTTCGTTTATGGGAAAAACCTTTGTTTTCCTTTCTGAAAAGCCGCCAAACATTTTGTCTTGAATGGAACGGGGTTGATCTTCATCCTGAATACCCATGGATTCTCTAATTGCTTATATCAAGGTATCCGTCATTTCTAAAGAGAAATAAAACTTCCTTTCCTGAGCGGATGAGGACGACTGAATCGGATCCTCTCCCTCTTCACCTTCAGACAGATAAAAGCATTCCTGCTCTGAGTCTGATTTTTGAGTCTGGGGACCCCACTTTTGATCTATTTCTATCCTTTTTGCCTGGGACAAAGATGGAGTCTCTCGAGGTGATATAAAGGAGGCCACTGACTGTTTTAATTCTTCACGTATTATAGTCCTCAATTTGGACATAAATGAAAATTGTCCTTCCTTCAATAATTTTACTATGCAATCCTGGCACAATTGCTTTTTATGCGTATCCTCCATTTGTTTTCTGCAGGTTGCACATTTTTTAATCTTTTTTAGATTGTCTCAGAGAGGGTTATTTTTCCTAAAAAAAATAAGAGATGGGGAGGGAGGTAAAATACCTGTATAATAGAAAGTGAGTATACCTTTAAATATCCTGGGGTGACTCACATGACTCTGGGGCATATCTGGAATACCATCCGGCCGAGAATGTTAAACAGAGGATAAAGGATAAACTAGAATCCCGTAGATAAGTATTAGCAGACCAGTACTAATAGGATATCAGCTTGCTTACCTGTGCATGTCCCGTTTTTATAGCTGGGAAGATTTGAATTTCCCACTGTCCTCCCAAGATGGCCACGGACCGGAAGTGGTCCAACATCACTTCCGGTGATGCTGCCGCTTATACTGCAAGACGCACGTCACCGATACTTCCGGTTCCGACAATCCAGGGATCAGGGGAAAGAGACTTGTGGTTTGGTCTTCCCCAAAATGGCTGAGTCTTCAAGCCATGGCTCAATGCGGCCATCAAATTTCCCACCTCCGGACTACACTAGGATCCAGCTTAGGACCCCGGGTTTACCAATGGTTAGTAGTCTGGGGGGTGTGGGACTAAGGGACCCCTCCTGTGAGGGGTGTTAGTCTGAGGCTGTTTAAACCGGCGAAATGAAGGGGAAGCCTGGCTCCCTGATCTCACCCCATGCCTCAGTCTTCCAGGTAGCTGAACTCTCTGCACCTGTACTCTGTAGGGACAGGAAGAACACTGGCAAGTGGGTGGAGGGAGGGGCCTTTTAACCTCTCTGTATTCCTTCCCTATAGAAGTCAATAGGGCAACCTCCGGTGGTGCTGTCATGAGGGACGTACAAGAAAAAAACCATTATTTTGCAAAGTCCATTTTCACTTTTAAGATGTCACATGACACACACGTAAAAGACAACGAACGGTTTCCTTTTTACTATAAAATATGGACTGGAAACTGCACACACTTTACCTTTAACCCCTTGAATACTAGGTGATTTTTGGCCTTAAAGGTATTGTCTGGGATCTCGAAAAAATCAGGCAAAGGGAGTGGGGGGAATTCAATCAAATAATAGAAGCATAACTTACCTGTTAAAGCTCCCATCGCTCCAGTGCTCCCTGCCAGTCTTTGTTTACTGAACTGCAAAGTCTATGTCATGCCGACACACAACCGATGCAGCCAATCACTGGCCTTAGCGGTAAACGCTGCAACACAGTTAACAGAGAAGCATCGGCGCTGGAGCAATGGGAGATTTAACAGGTAAGTTATGCTGCTTTTATTTTTTTGATGGCAATTCACTGCCCTTGGCCCGTTTTTTGTTTTGGCGATTTCAGACAACCGCTATTAGGTCCAAATACATTTTTTTAGTTTATGCCCCTCAGCATTTTTCAGCGGTCATCACAGTTTGATTTTGTGGCCGATGTAGTTGTTTGAGGCCTTGTTTTTTTGCGGGACAAGTTGTACTTTCTTTTGGTATAATTTTTGTTAGTGATTTATTAATAATGTATATTTTAGACAGAAATGCAAGTGCTTCCTGATAGGCTGAAGACAGCTTACATAAAAAGGTCTATCTTAGCCGTCTTAAGGCTGTTGAGCACTGATCTTAGCCGAAGGTGTAAAGCGCTCAGCTAAGCGCTTCTGCACATTTATTTTAGCAACAGTGGGAATCTCAGAACCCAGACCCTCACCAATCCAAACTTTTGATATGTTTCTATGACATATCAAAAGTTTGATTAAAGTGTAGTCACTCTTTAACATTTTTATAATCACATATTATGATTTTTACAAAATAATGTACTTGCATATACACTGTTCAGTCATAACATGGAAACCACTTACATTGATTATCTTGTTACAATGACACCTTTCAAGGGGTGGGATATTTTAGGCAGCAAGGGAACAGCCAGTTCTTAAATTTGATGTGCTGCAAGCAGGAAAAATGGTCAAGCGTAGGGATCTGTGAGACTTTGATGAAGGCAAAATTGTGATGGCTTTACAACTGGGTCAGAGCATCTCCAAATAGGCAAGTCTTGTAAGGTGTTCCCGGTATGCAGTGGTTAGTACCTACCAAAAGTGGTCAAAGGAAGCACAAGAGGTGAACTAGTGACAGGGTCATGGACGGCCAAGGCTCATTGATGCACGTGGGGAGCGATATCTAGCCCATCTGGTATGATCCTACAGAAGAGCTACTGTAGTACAAATAGCTGAAAAAAATACAGCTGGCTATGATAGAATGGTGTCAGAATAAACAGTGCATCGCAGTGTGCTGCGTTGCTGCAGATCGAGCAGCGTGCCCATACTGATCCCTGCCCACAACTGAAAGCACCTACAACGGGCACATGAGCAACAACTCATCATGTTTTCTTTTACGTCATGTGGACGGCCGGGTGTGACGGTTACCTGGGAAAAAGTTGGCACCAGGATGCACTATCGGAGAAGGCAGTATGATGCTCAGAGCAACGTACTGCTGGGAAACCTTGGGTCTTGGCATTCATGTGGATGTTACTTTGACATGTACTACCTACCTAAACATTGTTGCAAAATTGTTCACGAAATGTTTGTGAAACATGACAAAGAGTACAAGGTGTTGACTGGGCACCCAAATTCCCAATATCTTAATCCAACAGAGCATCTATTGGATGTGCTTGAAAAACAAGTCCGTTTCATGGAGGCCCACCTCACAACTTGCAGGACTTTAAAAGGATCTGCTTCTAACATCTTGGTGCCAGATACCACAGCACACATTCAGAGGTATTGTATACCTTGATGGGTCAGAGCTGTTTGGTGGCACAAGAATGATCTATACCATATTAGGCAGGTGGTTTTAATGTTATGACTGAGCAGTGTATACATATATACAAGGGCATTAGTTGTCCATTGTGAAATAATAAATGCACAGGCTGTTGTTAGGGCATACCTAAGTATGCCCTAACAACAGGAATCATAAACAGACAGCCCTCAGTCTCTGTATTGTTGAATTAGGAAGATTTGCCATTCAGGAGTCTGGGACAAGTAAGTGACAACCTCTGATCATATTAATTCTCATACATTTTTTTTATATCCTCTCCATTTGTCACCCATGAAAAAAAAAAGTATACTTTAAGGACAGGAATGAAGTTCCCTAAGGTTTGCTGATGCTCAAGCAACTAATTCAGCTTTGGATTTGTAATCACGGTTTTGAAGTAAGAGATTTTCCATAAAACATATGTATCACTACAGGGAAAATTGGAAAAGGTCAATAATCTGCAGATGTCTACAAAGATTAGTAAAAGTATCAACAAATCATCACTACATGTCCTGGCTGGTACAATAGTAAATAAATTCCAGTACTTCCAGTGAAGCTTGCTGATGGGCAATGTAACATTGTTTATACCGTATTAAATGGCAAGGCTAAAAACTACAAATCAAATCAGCTGGATACATTGCAATGAACAGGGGAGACTCACACCATCAGAGCGCAAAATAACACAAGTCATTTAAAGAAAGATAACTTACAGAAGATATGCTTTTTATCATTGCTTACTTCACCAAATTGTAAAAACTACATGGTTCTCTTTCTCTTCCGCTAAATTGTGAATATAGTTTTCTGTGGTTAGCCCTATTGCACTTTATTCAGTTGAGTCAATACCAGATGTTTCCTTGCCTATTTATGTGGCTATCATTCCTGAGAAAAGAATCAATGGCAAGTACTTTATGAAAGTCTTGTCTAGTGATAATAAAAAAAAGAGTCAATGGTGCCATCACTGGATTTACTTTGATGAGCAAAAGTATATTGCTTGATCTGTGCAATCGCTTGGAGGATACAACTTACATTAACCCCTTCCCGCTCCTTGACGTACTATTCTGTTATGGTAAGCACATCGTTCGTGCTCCATGACGGAATAGAATGTCACGGGAGGCCGTTCTCCCGACACATACAGGAGTTGTGACAACTGCTGTCTCGTACAGCAGTTGCCGCAGCTTCTTCAGCGGGGACCGATTGTTGTGCCCCAGCTAATTAACCCCCTAGAAGCTGCGTTCAATAGCGATCGCGGCTTTTTAGGGGTTAAGCCACGCCTGATGGCCCGTTACATGATAGCGGGCGGCAAAGGTTGAAATAGCAACCGGAGGCCTAACAATGGCCTCCGGCTATGCCATATACGGAAGCCTAGTGGGTCCATGCAGTGCAGTGTCTCCAAGTCCCCTAGCGGGACAAAATATAAAAGTAAAAAAAAAAGTTGTGTCAAATTAAAAAAATTTAAATGTAATAAAAGTAAAAATCCCCCTTTTTCCCTGATCAGTAATTTATTATTAAAATAAACAAATAAAGTATACATAATTATTATTACTGCGTCAGTAATGGCCTGAACTACAAAAGTGTTTTGTTATTTATCCCACACGGTGAATGCCACAAAAGAAAATAATAATAAACCTTTCCAGAATAACAATTTTTTGGTCACTTCACCTCCCAAAAAAATTGAATAAAAAGAGATCAAAAAGTCGCATGTACCTAAAAATGGTACTGATCGAAACTACAGTTCGTTACAAAAAAGTCCTCACACCGCTTTCTTGATGGAAAAAAAAAGTTCTGGCTCTTAGAATATGGCAACACAATAAGTAAATGATTTTTTATAAAAAGTACTTTATTGTGCAAAGGTCATAAGACATAAAAAACTATAAACATATGACATCGTCGTAATCGTGTCGCCCCGCAGAATAAAGTGAATGTCATTTGTAGCGCATGGTGAACGCTGTAAAAAAAAAATAATAAAAAAAAAATAATTCAAAAACTATAGTAGGATTGCTGTTTTTTAGTCACCACGCCTCTTAAAAAATAAAATAAAAGCTGCTCAAAAAGTCGCAATCACCCCATGAATTCCTCAAGGTATCTAGTTTTCAAAATGGGGTCACTTTTAACCCTTTCAAGACCGAGCTCATTTTAGCCTTCAGGACCAGCCCCATTTTTTCAAATCTTACATGTGTCACTTTATGTGGTAATAACTCTGTAATGCTTTTGCCTATCCAAGCGATTCTGAGATTGTTTTCTCATGACATATTGTACTTTATATTAGTGGAAAAATTTGGTCAATAAATTCATTGCTTATTTGTGAAAAACACCAAAATTTAGAGAAAATTTGCAAAAATTATGATTTTTCTAATTTTAAATGTATCTGCTTGTAAAACAGATAGTTATACCACACAAAATAGTTACTATTTCACATTTTCCATATGTCTACTTTATATTTGCATAGTTTTTTGAACATTATTTTATTTTTCTAGGAGGTTACAAGGTTTAGAACTTTAGCAGCAGTTTCTCACATTTTCAAGAAAATTACAAAAGGCGATTTTTACAGGGACCAGTTCAGTTCAAAAGCGACTTTGAGGGCCTTATGTACTAGATAGACCACATAAATCACCCCATATTAAAAACTGCACCCCTTAAAGTATTCAAAACAGCATTCAGAAAGTTTCTTAACCCTTTAGGCGTTTCACAGGAAGTAAAGCAATGTAGAGGGGAAATTGACAAATTATTATTTTTTTGCTGCAATTCATTTGTAATAAAAAAAAATCTGTAACACAGAAGGTTTTACCAGAGAAACGCAACACAATATTTATTGCCCAGATTCTGCAGTTTTTAGAAATATCCCACATGTGGCCCTAGTGTGATAATGGACTGAAATACTGGCCTCAGAAGCAAAGGAGCACCTAGTGAATTTTGTGGCCTCCTTTTTTTAGAATATATTTTAGGCACCATGTCGGGTTTGAAGAGGTTTTGTAGTGCCGAAACAGTGGAAATCCCCCAAAAGTGACACGGTTTTGGAAACTGCACCCCTCAAGGAATTTATCTAGGGGTATAGTTAGCATCTTGACCCCACAGGTCTTCTGCTATATCTATTGGAGTTCGTCTGTGAAAGTGAAAATCTACTTTTTTTCTGAAAAAATATTAAAAAAAAATAATATTTGCAAGGAATAAAGAATAAAAAACACCCCAAAACTTGTAAAGCTACTTCTCCCGATTACAGCAATACCCCATATGTGGTACTAAACTGCTGTTTGGACCCACGGCAGAGCTCAGAAGGGAAGGAGCGCCATTTGGATTTTGAAGCGGAGATTGTGCTGGATTGGTTTTCAGTGCCATGTAGTGTTTGCAACGCCCTGGAGGGAGCAAAACGGTGGACACCCCCCAAAAGTGACCCCATTTTGTAGACTACACCCCTAAAGGAATGTTTCTAGGGGTATAGTTAGCATTTTGACCCCACAGTTTTTTTGCTGAATTTAGTGGAATTAGGCTGTGAAAATGAAAATCTTTTTTCTGAAAAAACATAGAAATGTTTAATTTTTACAATGAATAAAGGAGAAAAATCACCCCAAAATTTGTAAAGCAATTTGTCCCGATTACAGCAATACGCCATATGTGGTAATAAACTGCTGTTTGGACCTACGGCAAGACTCAGAAGGGAAGGAACAATATTTGGCTTTTGGAGCTCAAATTTAGCTGGAATGGTTTTCGGGTGTCATGTCGCATTTGCAAAACAGTGGAAACCTCCCAAAAGTCCCTTTAGGGGACTGGAACGAGCGATCATTAGGTCGCTGGTACAATACACTGCAGTACTAATGTATTGCAGTATAATATCATTTTTACAGGCTCCTGTAACAGCGCGATCTCTGTTCCTGTCCATTAGTCCCGGGTGTCAGCTGTAATACACAGCGGACACCTGCAGAATATGGAGCGGGCGCAGCGCATGCGCCCGCTCCATATATGACCCCCTGCACCACGACATGCTATTAAGTCTTGGTGCGCGAAGGCGTTAATGCCATTTTAATGCACAATATGTTGTTCCCAGTTTGTGCCACTGAAGACAAATACCTCATACAATGTTGAGCGGGTTCTCCCGGATATAAAATATCATATATGTGGACGTAAGCTGGTGTTTGGGCACGCTGTGGGGCTCAGAAGGGAGGGAGCGCCATTTGGCTTTTGGAGCGCAGAGTTTGCTTGGTAACTGTTCTGTTTGGGGTTTTGCTGGTATTTCAGTTTATAATGTGGGGGTATGTGTAAATTGGGCAGAGTACATCAGGACATAATAAGAGGGTATAACAATTCGGTAACTAAATAATAATCCGCAGATATGTGGCCAATGTCGCACTGATAAATGGCGCCCGATCTTATCCGCTTTTGGACACTGCACAATTTCTGTCGCTATATTCTGAGAGCCAGAACTTTTTTTATTTTTTCTTCACTGGAGCCGTGTGAGGACTTATTTGTTGCGGGACAATCTGTAGTTTTCATTGGTACCATTTTAGGGTACATGTGATTTTTTTTTAGCCCTTTTTATTAGATTTTTTTTTGGCAAGCAAAGTGACAAAAAAACTAATTCTGACAATGTTTTTTGTCTTTTTTTTTTTACACTTTTCACCGTGCGCTATAAATTACATTTTACTTTATTCTGCGGGTCGATACGATTATGGCGATACCAGATGTATATAGTTTTTTTATGTTTTGTGGCATTTGCGCAATAAAATCACTTTTCGATAAAATTATTTCTTTTTTGTGTCACCATATTCTGAGAGCGATAACTTTTTTATTTTTCAGTCAAAAAAGCTGTGTAAGGGCTTTTTTTTGCGGGACGGGTTGTAGTTTTTATTGGTACTATTTTAGGGTACATGCGACTTATTGATCACTTTTTATTCTAGATTTTTGGAGGGTTGATGACCAAAAAAATAGTGATTCTGACATTGTTTTTTAATTATTTTTTTTGCGCTGTTCACCGTGCGGGAAAAATAATATTATAGTTTTATAGTTGGGGTCGTTGTGAACGCGGTCATACCAAATATGTGTACTTTTTTTTTAACATTTTCATTTTTTTCCTATAATAAAAGACTTATTATAGGAAAAAAAGCATTTTTTGTTTTTGTAACTTTTATAACTTGTTTTTACACTTTTATAAAACATTTTTATTACTTTATTTTTTACTTTTTACTTGAAGACTGGCAGCACTGATCGCTGCTATAATACATTACACTACCTAGGTAGTGTAACGTATTATAAACTGTCAGTGTGACGCTGGGAGTCACACTGACAGGAAGCTTATGAGGACCGGCCTCCGGCTGGTTCTCATAGGCTGCTGTGCATGGCAGACCCGGGGGCCGTTGTATGGCATCCGGTTCTGCCTTATAACCGATTGCAGCACCTGCAATCGGTCCCCGGGAAAGTTTGTTGTAGCAACAAATTTTCCCTGCGATCACATGACCGGGACCTGAACCAATTAGGTCCCGGTCATGTCTCAGGGACCAGAGGCAGGGGTTAACAGCGCGATCCGGGTGTCAGCGCTACTCTGAGAAACCCGGATCGTGCTTTTAACACCCACCGTGAATTCACGTCGGCGCTGCACAGAGCCCAGCAAGCGCCGACGTGAATTTACTGTGGGCGGTCGGGAAGCGGTTAAGGGGTTTCCCCTGTACTGGCACCTCAGAAGCTCTGCAAATGCGGCATGGTGCCCAGAAACCAATCCAGCAAAATCGACATGCCAAATCGCACTCCTGCCGTTCTGAGCCCTGCCGATTGTCCAAACGGCAGTTTATGACCACATATGGGGTATTGCCGTAATCGGGAGAAATTGCTTTACAAATGTTGGGGTGCTTTTTCTCCTTTATTCCTTGCCAAAATTAAAAATTTGTACCTTTTATTGGAAAAATGTGATTTTCAATTGCACAGCCTAGTTCTACAAAATACAGCAAAAAACCTGTGGGTCTAAATGCCCAGTATACCCCTCAATAAGTTCCATGAGGGGCTTAGTTTGCCAAATAGGTTCACTTTTGGGGGGTTTCCACTGTTTTGGCACCACAAGACCTCTTCAAACCGGACATGGTGCCTACGAAAAAGGAGGCCTCGAAATCCTCTAGGTGCTCCTTTAATTCTGAGGCCGGTTATTCAGTCCATTACCACACTAGAGCCACATGTGGGATATTTCGAAAAAAACAGAATCTGGACAATAAATATTGAGTTGCGTTTCTCTGGTAAAACCTTCTGTTTTACAGAAAAATTGAATAAAAAGGATTTTCTGATTTTGCTTCAAATTCCTGTGAAACACCTAAAGGGTTAATAAAACTTTCCAAATGCTGTTTTGAATACTTTGAGGGTGCTAGTTTCTAAAATGGGGTGTTTTATGGGGGTTTCTAATATATAGGCCCCTCAAAGCCACTTCAGACCTGAACTGGTACCTCAAAAAAATAGGCTTTTGAAATTTTATTCAAAATATGAGAAATTGCTGCTTATGTTCTAAGGCCCCATGCGAACGTAAAAACGCCCGTAATCACGGGCCGTAATTACGGCCCCCTAGACTTCTATTGGCCACGGGTATGCTTACAGGAAGGTGCCCGGGCCGTTAAAAATATATAGAAAATGTCCTATTTTAGGCCGTAATTACGGCACGGGCAGGCCCATAGAAGTCTTACGGGTGACTACGTGTGTGCACCCGTAATTACGGGAGCGTTGCTAGGCTACGTCAGTAAATAGTCACTGTCCAGGGTGCTGAAAGAGTTAAACGATCGGCCGTAACTCTTTCAGCACCCTGGACAGAAACTACCTATCACAATATAGATCAACCTGTAAAAAAAGACTTGCCCAGAACTCCCTGCTTCTTCCTCCAGTCCGGCCTCCCGGAATGACGTTTCAGCCCATGTGACCGCTGCAGCCAATCACAGGCTGCAGCGGTCACATGGGCTGCCGCATCATCCAGGGAGGTCGGGCTGGATGTCAAGAGAGGGACGCGTCACCAAGGCAACGGTGGTGTAAGTATGAATTTATTTTACTTTTACCTCGGAAAGGGCTGTCCCTTCTCTCTATCCTGCACTGATAGAGAGAAGGGGTTGCCGATTAGTGCAGTGCAATTTTGCAGCGAAAACGTGCCCGTAAATACGGGTGGACTACTGGTGATACCGGACCCGTATTTACGTGGAACGGGTCCATAAATACTGGTCAATACAGGTCGAATACGCGTGACCAAGGACCCGTAGTTACGCCAGTATTTACGGGAGGGAAAAAATATGTTCGTGTGCATGAGGCCTAAGCCTTGTAACGTCCTAGCAAAATAAAAGAATGTTCAAAAAAAATTATGCCAACATAGTAGACATATGAGAAATGTGAACTAGTAACTATTTTGGGTGGTATAACCCTCTGTCTAACAAGCAGATACATTTAAACTCAGAAAAATTATATGTTCTCTAAATTTTGCTATATTTCACAAATACCGTATTTTTCGGATTATAAGACGCACCCAAGTTTTAAATAACAGAAAATAGGAAAAAATTTCATATTTTACTTACTTTACAAAGAAAAAACTATTGGTTAAAAAAAATTATTTGTTCAGTTTCACCACATTCTGAGAGCCATAACTTATATTTTTCCATCCTAAGTAAGGAGCAGTCAGGGGGCCTGGCGCTGCCAGGTCCCTTGACTGCCGACAATAAGGCCTCATGCACACGACCGTAAAAACACCCGTTATTGCGGGTCGTAATTACAACCCGCAATAACGGGCTCATATACTTCTGTTAGCCACGGGTACCTTCCCGTTTTCTCACGGGAAGGTGCCCGTGCCGTTAAAAAAATAGAACATGTTCTATTTTTCTATTTTACGGGCCGTGCTGCTATACTTTATAATGGCAGCACGGCTCGCAAAAGCGGCCGGCTGCCCGTGGCCGCCCGTGCTCGTAATTACGATTCTTGCTAAAAACTGAGTCTTATAGTCCAAAAAATACGGTAAACACTGAATATATCGACCACATTTTTGACCACTAACATAAAGCCCAATGTCTCATGGGAAAACCAACTCGGAATCGCTTGGATAGGTATAAGCATTCCGAAGTTATTACCACAAAGTGAAATATGTCAGATTTGAAAAATGGGCTCTGAGCCTTAAGGCCCAAACTAGGCTGCGTCCTTAAGGGGTTAAAAGATGTCTCATGAAAGTTCTTTTAATTCTTGTACAGGAGATTTCATTAAATTTAGTACAGTATTTTGATATAGTATATAAAAGCAACGTGGTTATATGAGATAAGACAATCTATTAACTTAAAGAGTAACTGTACTTTTAGAAACCTTTTCATGAGCTTGTAAATCTCTTCAAAATCGGTCCAGTGAGTCCCTAGTGTTTTTTTTTTTGTTTGTTTTTAAATCACTACATTCTGGGATTTATCCATTTTAACTTCTTCCCGCTTTGGCCACTTTTGACCTTCCTGACAGAGCCTCATTTTACAAATCTGACAAGTTTCACTTTATGTGGTAATACCTTCAGAACGCTTTCACCTATCCAAGCAATTCTGAGTTTGCTTTCTCGTGAAACATTGGACATTATGTTACTGGCAAATTTGCTTGATACATTTAGTAAATTGTGAAAAACACCCAAATTTTGCGAAAAATTGCAAGAATTTTCATTTTTCTAAATTTAAATGTATCTGCTTGTAAGACAGGCAGTTATACCACACAAAATTGTTGCTAAATAACATCCCCTATATGTCTACTTTAGATTGGCATAGGTTTTTGAATATTGTTTTATTTTTCTAGGACGTTACAAGCCTTAGAACTTTAGCAGCAATTTCTCACATTTTCAAGAAAATTTCAAGAGGCTATTTTTACAGGGGCCAGTTCAGTTCTGTAGTGGCTTTGAGGGCCTTCTATATTAGAAACCCCCAATAAGTCACCCCATTTTAAAAACGTCACCCCTCAAAGTATTCAAAACAGCATATAGAAAGTTTCTTAACCCTTTAGACGTTTCACAGGAATTAAAGCTAAGTAGAGGTGAAATTTACAAATTTCATTTTAATTTTTTTTTTGCAGAAATTCATTTTTAATCAATTTTTTTTGTAACACAGAAAGTTTTACAAAAGAAATGGAACCCAATATTTATTGCCCAGATTCTGCAGTTTTTAGAAATATCCCACATGTGGTCCTAGTATGCTTATGGCCTGGAGCACAGGCCTCAGAAGCAAAGGAGCACCTAGAGGATTTTAGACCTCCTTTTTATTAGAAAATATTATTAGACACCGTGTCAGGTTTGAAGGGCTCTTGCGGTGCCAAAAACAGTGGCAATCACCCAAAAGTGGCCCAATTTGGGAAACTAGACCCATCAAGGACATTATCTAGGGGTATAGTGAAAAATTAAAATCTACATTCTTTCAAACAAAATGTAGGTTTAGCAATTTTTTTCTCATTTCCACAAAGACTAAAGGAGAAAAAGCACCGCAGCATTTGTAAAGCCATTTCTCCCGAGTAAAACAATACCCCACATGTGGTCATAAACGGCTGTTTGGACACACGGCAGGGCTTAGAAGGGAAAGAGCACCATTTCGCTTTTGGAGCTCAAATTTAGCAGGAATGGTTTGCGGAGGCCATGTCACATTTGCAGAGCCTCTGAGTGGACAAAACAATGGAAACCCCCCACAAGTGACTTCATTTTGGAAACGACACCCCTTGAGGAAATTATCTAGGGGTATAGTGAGCATTTTGACCCCACAGGTGTTTTATGCAGAAATTATTGTATTTATGTCATGAAAATGAAAATCTACATTCTTTCAAAGAAAGGTTTAGCTAATTTTTTCTTATTTCCACAAGGACTACGTAACGTCCATGGCTTGCGGACCGTCGTTCAGACTTACCATCTGAAGGCTCGGGCCATGGACGTCTGTGTTCCCGGCGGCATCTCCCTCCAGGGAGACGCCCGCACTTACTTCCAGGTACTGTGACTGGTTCCCGCAGGGCGCACACGCCCGCGCGTGCACAGCCTTAAAGAGCGCCATTTGGCTTTTGGAGCTCAAATTTAGCAAGGATAGTTTGCAGAGGCCATGTTGCATTTGCAAAGCCCCTGAAGGACCAGAACAGAGAAAACGCCCAAAAGTTGACTCCATTTAGGAAACTACACCCCTTGAGGAATTAATCTACGGGTGTAGTGAGCAATGTGACCGCACAGGGGTTTCATAGATTTTATTAGAATTGGACAGTGTAAATAAAAAAAAATCCTGTGTCTTCAATACGATGTAGCTTTAGCTCAAAATTTTCATTTTCTCAACAAATAAAGGAAAAAAGAACGCCAACATTTGTAAAGCAACTTCTCTGGAATACAGAAATACCCCATATGCGGTCATAAACTGCTGTTTGAGCACATGGCAGGGATCAGAAGAGAAGGAGCGCCATTTGGCTTTTGGAGCACAGATTTTGCTGGATTGTTTTCTTGGCCCATGTCGCATTTGCAAAGCCCCTAAGATACCAGTACAGTGGAAACTCCCCAAAAGTGACTCCATTCACGAAACAACCCCTTGAAGAATTCATCTATGGGTGTAGTGAGCATTTTTATCCCACAGATGTTTCATAGATTTTATTAGATTGGGCAGTGAAAATAAAAAAAAAATCCTTTGTCTTCAATAAAACATAGCTTTAGCTAAAAAAAAAATTCATTTTCTCAACAAATAAAAGAAAAAAGAAACCCACAACGTTTGTAAAGCAATTTTTCCCAAGTTCGGCAATACCCCATATGTGGTCATAAACTGCTGTTTGGGCACACAGTAGGGCTCAGAAGGGAAGGAGCGCCATTTGGCTTTTAGAGTACAGATTTTGCTGGATTGGTTCCTGGTCGCTATGTCGCATTTGCAAAGTCCCTGTGGGACCAAATCAGTAGAAACCCCCAGAAGTGACCCCATTTGGAAACTACACCCCTCAAGGTATTCACCTAGGGGTGTAGTGAGCATGTTCACCCCGCAGATGTTTTGCAGAAATTAGTGTGCACTCGATGTTGCAGAGTGAAAATGGGATTTTTTTTTCCATAGATATGCCATTATGCTGTGCCCAGCTTGTGCCACCATAACAAGACAGCTCTCTAATTATTATGCTGTGTTTCCCGGTTTTAGAAACACCCTACATGTGGCCCTAGTCTTTTGTCTGGACTATCCACAGGGCACAGGAGTGAAAGAGTACCATGCACAATTGAGGCCTAATTTGGTGATTTACAAAGTATTGGTTCACAATTGCAGAGGCTCTGATGTGAAACAATAAAAGAAACCCCTGAGAAGTGACTATTTTGGAAACTACACCCCTCAAGGCATTTATTAAGGGGTGTAATGAGCATTTTCACCCCACACCGCTGCGGATGGTGCGAAGTAAAAATGTTAATTTCTCCCTAGATATGCCATTTCAGTGGAAAATATGTCATGCCCAGCTTGTGCCACTGGAGATACACACCCCAAAAATTGTTAAAAGGGTTCTCCCGGGTATGGCGATGCCATATATGTGGAAGAAAACTGCTGTTTGGGCACACTTTAGGTTCAGCTGGGAGGGAGCGCCATTTAGTTTTTGGAGCGTGGATTTTGCTTCGTAGTAGTTTTGTTTGAGTATTGCTAGTATTTCAGTTTATAATGTGTGGGTACATGTAAGCTGGGCAGAGTACATCAGGGGCATAGTCAGGTGGTATAATAATGGGGTAAACAATAAAAGAATCCATAGATATGTGTTACGCTGTGAAGCAATCCTTTCTGCACAGGCCAGTGTCGCACTGATAAATGGTGTCCTTTCTTATCCCCTTTTGGCCCACACGCCCACCTGCAGTTTGAGGAATTTTGCTGGGAAGGGGTGTCCTGGTATAATACGGGCACCCTCGTTTGGGCCCTCCCCTTCCTGCTTCCCTAATTTTAGGGCCTTGATAAATTGCCACTTGAAACCGAAGAAGTGTTCGCTGCACAACTGCATATTTTTTTTTCCTAACTTATTGGAGCCTTAACTAATTTTAATTTTTCCTAGACGTAGTGGTATGAGGGATGTTTTCTTGCCGGACGAGCTGTAGTTATTATTGGTACCATTTTGGGGTACACGCGACTTTTCGATCACCTTTTGTCCTTTTTTTTGGGAGGAAAGGTGATCAAAAACAGCAATTCTGGCATAGTTTTTTAGGGGTTTTTTTTACATAGCTTTCACCATGCGTTATAAATTACATGTTAACTTTATTCTGCGGGTCAGTACGATTTCGGCTATACCTAATTTATAGCACTTTATGTTTTACAACTTTTTGCAAAAAGTGTGTATTCTTGTTGCCGTGTTGTAAGAGCCATAACCTTTTAATTTTTTAGTCGACGGAGCTGTATGAGGGCTTGTTTTTTGCGAGATAAGCTATAGTTTATATAGGTACCATTTTTGGATATGTGCGACTTTTTGATCAGTTTTTATTTCAAGGTTTGGAAGACAAAGTAACCAAAATAACAGCAATTTTGGCAGTATTTTTTAGTTTTTTTTTACAGCGATTTCACTTTGCGGGACAAATAACATAATTTTTTTAAAGTTCAGGTTGTTACGGATGCGATACCAAATATGTATGGTTTTATTATTATTTTTTTTCAATAATAAATTACTTGATAAGGGAAAAAGGGCGATTGTGTTTTATTTTATTACTTGAAACTATTATTTTATTTTTTACAACTTTTTTTTTTACTTTTTTGACACTTTTATTTAGTCCCACTAGGGGACTTGAAGGTCCAATTGTTTGATTGATGTTCTAATACCTATGTAGTGCAATGTATTAGAACGGTCAGTTGTTCAATGACAACAAGACGATCAGGCTCCGCCTCCGGTCGGGGCCTAATCGGCTTCCGTAATGGCAGACAGGAGGCCATTGTTAGGCCTCCTGTTGCCATAGTAGCAGTCGGCAGCCGTGCGAACGCATAGCAGGGCTGGCGATTTGCTACAAACCACTAAGATGCAGCGATCACTTTGTATCTCTGCATCTAAGGGGTTAATGGCAGGAATCGGAGCAAGCTCCGATTCCTGCTGTTACAGCGGGGTGTTCACTGTCAGGGGGGCCGCTGTAACATGCATGGTACCGAAAGCCTTTTAGGCTCCACCTCAGAGCGGGGCATAGGAGGCTTCCGTTACTGGCAGACCGGGAGGCCAGTATTAGGCCTCCGGTTGCCATTGCAGCCACCGGCAACCCAGCCATCACGTTGCTGGGGTGCCGGTGACTAAAAACCCCTCACATGCTGCGATCTCTATTGAACGCAGCATCTGAGGGGTTAATAGGCCGCATCGAAGCCTAGCTCTGGTCCTGGCCATTACATCATGGTGCCAGCTGTAACATACAGCTGGCACCTGGCGGTGATGGTGCGGGTTCAGCTCCTGAGTCCGCACTATCACCGTCACGTAATAGTACTGCGCTTTGCGGGAAGCCCTACCCGACAACGGCGTATATATAGGAAGGGGTTAAGAAGTAGTAGCGATTATTTTCCTCCATAGAGTAACAAGAAAATCGCTTGTTAAGGTTTTAAGAAACAAACTACAAAAAGCCTAGCCTTAGCCCTAGCTTCCCTAAGGCCTCATGTACACTTCCATCACCGTTTTCACGGATCCGTGTGTCCGTGATTGGAACCATGTGCTTCCCGTGTGTACTCCGTGTACACTTCCATGTTTCAGTTTCCGAGAAAAAACTGAAACCCGTTCACACTATGTACACGATATGGTGAACGCCGCACATGCTATTCCCTGTCCAGCGGTACTCACTGTCCAGGGTGCTGAAAGAGTTACTGCCGATCAGTGCAGCCCCTTAACGCTTTCAGCACCCTGGACTGAGACTACCGCTGGACAGGGAATACCATGTGTGGCGCTCACAATATAGATTAATGGTTCATTTAAAAAAACCTGCAACACACAAAAAAAAAAAAAAAGTTACTACTTACCCAGAACTTCCTGCTTGCCTGCTTCTTCCTCAAGTCCGGCCTCCTGAGATGACATTTCAGAACATGTGACCGCTGCAGCCAATCACAGGCTGCAGCGGTCAAATGGACTGCCACGTCATCCAGGGAGGTCGGACTGGATTTCAGAGGAGGGACGCGTCACCAAGACAACAGGGTACGTATGAACATATTTTTCTTAATATCGCTGTGTTCCAGCACTGATCAGCAGCCTCTTCTCTCCATCAGTGCTGACAGAGAGAAGGGGCTGCCGACTAGTGCAGTGCAGTATCTGTCTGTATGTATGTGTATCTCTGCCCGCCCGCCGTTGCTAGGCAACAGCTCCGTCACACACGGACAGCACACAGATGCCTTCAGTTTTTTTGTCGGCCATATTGACTTGCATGGGCCTCATGGTCACAGAATCTCAGACCAAAGTAGGACATGCTCTACTTTTGTCGGAACAGAGCAACTGGACAATCAAAAAAACTGAAGTGTGCATGGCCCCATTGAAATGAATGGGTCAGGGTGCTAGCCATCTGAAAAACGGCTAGCACCCTGAAGAAAAAGACTGAAGTGGGCATGAAGCCTAAAAGTGTTGCATCACCTGTAAACAAGGCACATTATAATGGGGGGAAAAAAAATTCACTGTTTAATAGTCCTATCAAGGCTTCAGTACACCAACTGAGGAGTCTCCTAATATCTTTTTGTATGTGACAAATTCATATGAAAATTGGACCACATTATTGAGAAGTGTCTTACTGTGGAATGGCACAGCACTGTTTTGTATCGTTCTTAAAAAGCAATTTGTATTTAGACAATGCCTCTCAATAATCTTCTCTCATTATATAATGTGTTTTGAAAACCATTCTTAAAAGAATTTCCATAAATACTACACCAAATCAAAGTACTCCATGTGGGCAGTATTTATTTCTAACCTCTAATATAGTCTCCTCCAAGATTAATAAAATCCTGCACACATTTTTTTTTTAAAATACTTTATTTAAGAGAATTTTCACAAAATTTCAAAAGGGATAGAGAAAGGAAAAAAAAAAAAAATGGGAAGGGAAGCAGACATCAGATTGAACAATATCACAAAAGAATACATATTCTCAATGAACAAGTTATGTTTTTAACAGACATATGGTCAAACAATAAGTAGGCAGATAAAAAAACATCATTGCATATGAAAGGTTTGCACATCCACCGAAGTAATCTACACCAGCAGGATAACCTAAGTTTATTAAGGCAACATATATCAGCCTGGCTAAAAAGGCAAAAATCAAGTGTCAACCAGGGTTAACAATTACACCATCCAACGGCGGCAAGAAGGTCAGGGAAAAGGACGAAATGTATGTAGGAAAAAGAGATTATAAGAAATAAAATTAGAAAGAAGTCCTTGACAGATATGTACTGTAACCGAACAGGCCTATGCAGGTAGAAGCCATTCAGAGGAACCCCGTTCCACCATCCAATCCACAGACCAGAGGAATCAAGAGCTCAAAGACAAAAGCGTATGAAAGTCTGGTGAGTTACAAAATTCCAGCCACCTCTGCCAAATCTGAAAATGAGACTCAGACCGCTTATGAATGAAAGTCATCGATTCCTCCATAATCTGGATATGTGACACTTCGAAAGCCCATTTTGACATTGTGGGAACAACATTGCTTTTCCAGTGTCTAGGAATCACCGCTCTGGCCACCATCAACAAATAGCCCAGTAGAGTACGTGATAAAACCTTAGAGGAACCTGGAAGAATGGATAGGAGCAATACAGTTGGATTATCATCTACTGTGATTCCAATAATTCACTGAATCAAGGAGATGACGGAACCCGAGAACGAATGTATCAGCGAGCACTCCCACCATAAGTGAGCCATCGTCCCCCTAGCCCAACCACAACGCCAGCATTGATCAGACGTAGCGGGGTAGATCCTATGCAAGACAAAAGGAACCTTATACCATCTGGATAAGATCTTAAAATTGGTCTCTTGCGCCGTACAGGAAGTCGAAAACTTATGACACAGAATGAATGATTTAGACCACTCTTCCGAAGAGATGGAAACATTCAATTATTTTTCCCAACTAAGCGCATATGCGGGTTTAGTTTCCCTCTTCTCGTTTAGCAAAAGACCATAAATTAGGGCTATAGCTTTCGGCGTCGTGGAGGGCGAGGAGAGAAGACGCTCAAATGGTGTCAAATCCCTATGTAAAGGAAGAGAATGCCGACATGTGTTGAAATAATATGATAGTTGGAGATAGTCCCTCCGTGACCTTGAAGACCTGGAATCTACTGATACGAAGTCATCATATTGTTTCAGATGGCCGGAAACTAGAACATTTTTGAATGTTAAGCCATGCCCCACTCCCACACAGGATCTACCCAAAAAGGAGGATTGAATACCCGGGGCAAAGTCCCCATTTCCTACAATCGGCATCAATGGCCCATCCCTAGTGAACAAACTGGTCTGTGAGAAATACATTTTAGAAGTAATGAGCATATCCCCCATAACACGCGGCAAGCTCAGAATGGAGGCTCTAGACCAAGCCGTCCCAGGAGCCCAGGGGAAAGACAGCAGGGGCGAGGTCGTCTGAGCGGCCTCCAACTGAATACATAGTTTGTGAG
The DNA here is from genome assembly GCF_050947455.1 of Rhinoderma darwinii. Lineage (NCBI taxonomy): Eukaryota > Metazoa > Chordata > Amphibia > Anura > Rhinodermatidae > Rhinoderma > Rhinoderma darwinii. Next base: position 123,556,304 of record NC_134687.1, read on the forward strand.
ACGGAGCATGAGCAATATCGAATAACCTCGCCACTGTTTTATTATATTGCAGCCATATAATAAAAGAAGCAATCTGGCAATGCTAATCCTCCTCTGTCCTTCCTCTGCACTAGAATATGACGCGCTACTCTAGGACCCTTAGACGCCAAAACAAACTTTTTGAAGCGGACATTTATATCCCGAAATAACGATCTACGGGGTGTACATGGCAATGTCTGGTAAAGGTACAATAAGCAGGGCAGAACATTCATTTTTTAAGACATTAATTCTACCTATCCAAAAAAAGTAGTTTACCCTCCCATTTATTAAGGTCTCTACGAAGAATTTGCAATAGGGGTACATAGTTAAGAGCATAAGTTTGTTTAAGATCCGAGGGTATCATGTTGCCCAATTATTTAAGGGCTCTGTGTTGTCAATGAAAGCTAAAAGAGGACTCTAGGAACTGTAATATGTGATTATCAAGAGAGATGTTTAACGCGGTACTTTTAGCAAGATTGATTTTAAAGTTGCTGTATTTACTGTATTCCCGCACAGTAGACATCAACGCAGGCAAGGAAGTAAGAGGCTGAGAGATATATAGTAGATCATCCGCAAAGGCAGAGCACTTAACGTGATGAGATCCAACCTGTATCCCTTTAATATCAGGATTATTTCTTATAGACTGCGGAAGATATTCCATCATTAGGGCATATAGCAATGGGGATAGGGGGCAGCCCTGACATGTACCATTATTAATTCTAAAAGTAGGAGATAATAAACCATTAACCCGAACCCGGGCCTGAGGATCCGAGTATAAAGCTCTAATGCTCTGAAGCATAACCGGGCCAACCCCAATTTGCTCCAATGCTTTCCACATAAATCCCCAGTCCACCTGGTCGAAGGCCTTCTCAGCATCCAACGAGAGCAACATACAAGGAAGAGAGTTAAGTTTGGCATAAGCAATAAGAGAGAATGATTTGAGGGTATTATCTCGTGCCTCTCTAGTTGGAACAAAACCGACCTGACCCGCGTGAACTAGGGACTCAAGCAGAACTCCCAACCTATTCGCTAAAAGCTTGGCATAAATTTTTGCATCCAAGTTGATCAGGGATATAGGACGATAACTAGCACACAATTGTGGATCTTTGCCCTCTTTGGGAATAACGCTGATATGTGCGAGCAAAAACTCAGGAGGAGTTGGAGTACTCCGGCACATTGCCTGCAGAGCTGCAAGTAAAAACGTGGAAATTCCATCAGTTAGGGATTTATAAAAGGCCGCCGTAAACCCGTCCGGAACGGGGCTTTTACCCCCTGGTAGGTGTTTAATGACATTAGCTAAGTCCTCGATAGTGAAGGGCATTTCCAATTGTGCTGCATTGGATTCGGATAGCGTGGGGAGAGCTGTGTCCATGACATATTGCGACAAAGAACATGGCAAGGTATGAGGGGACGAAACACTGCGGGGAGCAGGAAGATTATACAGAATTTGGTAATACTGCAAAAAAGCCTCAGCTATTTTATCGGAGGCATGTACTGTAGTATCTGTAGAAGTTTTAATCGATGGGATATATAAGGCTGCCATCTTATCCTTTATCAGGCCAAAGCTTTACCCGGTTTATTCCCCCATTCATACAGAGAGCGGCGGGAAAATGTATGTCGCAATCGATCATATTTCTTATCAAGTATGTGATGTATCTCCTGACGTTTCAGTAAGAGGTTCTGAAGAGAGTCAGATTGTAGGGTACATTTATGTCGTGTTTCCAACAAGTGGAGTTCTGCAAGAAGTGAGTTCATTTAATATTCGATTCCTTTTTCAGTCTGGTGCCATGCTTTATCAAGATCCCTTTCAAGACACATTTGAGCGCTGCCCATTTAATCAGTGGGGAAATGGTATCCGAAACATGATCCTGCCCAAAGTGCACAATAGCGTTTTGGAGATCTAGCTTACATATTGAGTCTTGAAGGAGTGACTCATTGAGTCTCCAAGTAAAAGATCCTTTAGACTGTGGAAGAAGGGTAAATGCACAAAAAAACAGGATCATGATCAGACCACAAAATATGACCAATACTAGATGAGGACACTTGAGTCTATGGTGGGAAAAAATATAGTCGAATCTACTATAGGAGGCGTGTACGTGGGAGAAAAAGGTGTAGTCCCTATCCTCATTATGAGTCAGTCTCCAAATATCACAGAGCTGCATGTCGTGAAAGAGTTTTCTAATCCTATTGAGTTTGTTATGTGCAAGGCTAGATCGTCCTGTGAAAGTGTCAGAGGAGGGATTAATAGGGACATTGAAATCGCCACACAGTATTAACCCCCCTTGCGTGAAAGATTGCAATTCATCCAGAGGCTTAACTAGAACAACCTGATTTAAATTTGCGATAGTATACTTGAACCAATCTCACGTTACAAAAAGGAATCGAGCATCAGGATCAGATTTAATCTGTATTACTTTATGTGGAAGAGATTTATGAAATAAAATGGAAAGTCCTTTCGTTTTGCCCTCGGGATTGCTACTATGATAAGCGGACGTATAATACCGATTTTTGAAGGCAGGGAGGTGGTCAGTGTGGAAGTGAGTTTCTTGCAAACGCACAATATGCGTTTTAGCTTAGTGCATTGAATAAATAACCTGGGACCTTTTTTGGGGGATGTTAGCCCTGCACGTTATGGGAAGCCACAGACACTTCTGTCATCACAAGGACAAGCAACTATCCTACGCTGTGATGGCTAAAGAAGGCAGGATACGCAAAGGAAAGACTATAGAGGGGCAAAAAAAAAAAAAAGGGGAAACAAAACAAACAAACAAGGACCAAATAGGACAGTAAATTCTGTCAGTAAAATACTCTAGAAGTAAAGCGCGGTCGTGCTAATTCAAAACTAAAAAGTTAGTGAGACCTATGGGGGGGGGGGGGTGTCGTGAAAGACTAAACCAGTAGGTGGCAACACAACTCCAAGGACCAGGTCCTAAGGTAAGTACTAACAAGTAATGCTTAGAACAGGAGCTCAACTTTATGACAAACTACATGTTATGGTGGAAAGAAAACAGTGAGTCGCATATGTGAAAATGTAAACTACAACAACGGCACAGTCACCCAGTAAAGGTAAATAGAAGATCTTGATTAAAACCGAAGCGATCTCTAGGTCGTCTCGGTGGAGTAAGTTGTCGGCGACGCAGTCGTTGAGGCCGCGGAGAAGGTGCACGTCTAGTGGCGGTCGTCGTCTCCCAGGAGGTAGCGGATGTCAGCGGACCCAATGGCTCGCGGAGGAAGTCCTCCCATGATGGAAGTGACATTATCGGAAGATCCAAAGTCTGCAAGAAAGAAGGAAGCTTCTCCGGCACGGTAAGAGCTGCAAACGTATTATCCCATTTCACATGGAGTGCAAAAGGGAAGCCCCATCTGTAAGGAATGTTCCGAGATTGAAGTACAGAAAGGAGCGGTTTCAAAGATGCCCTTTGCCGAAGGGTACGTCGTGAAAGATCCGGGAACAGCTATAAGGTAGCCCCATCAAAGTCTATAGTCTGGAGAGCTCTAGCCTTTTGCATGATCTCTTCTTTGACTGCGAAATAATGGATTCGGCAAATAACATCTCGGGGCTTGCTTGGATCTACACTGCGAGCTCGCAGCGCCCAATGAGCTCGGTCAATTTCAATATGAGAGTCTACTGGTCTCTCCAGGAGGCCGTTGAAAATACCTCTAAGAGTATAAGAGTAGGAAGAAGGTCCGATGTGCGCATGGCTTCTGGCACACCTCGGAGCCTTATATTGTTCCTCCTATTCCTGTTCTCCAGGTCATCATGCTGTGAGGCTAGAAAGCGCTGTTGCATAGTATGATTCACGCTGGCGGCTTTCATGTCCTGTACAGACTTGGAGATGTGACATTTAAATGCTTCCAGTTCTTCGACATGCAAGACATTGACCTCACTTTGAAAATATTGACGCCAGGCCATCTTGAGATCTGCAGCTAGAAGGGACTTATAATTTTTTGTAGGCAAAAGGGCTAGTAGTGCCTGTAGTTCTGGATGACTCGTCAAAGTGTTAGCTGCTTCATCAGGAGGAGGGAGTCCAAATATGCAGGGCACCTCAGTACCGTTCTAGGGTGACCGAGGATGTTGGGGGTCAAATCCAGATCTCCAGACGGTCGAGGGAGCTACATCTTCATTTGAGGAGGTGTCTCGGTCGTCAACATAGACAGGGGACACAGCTAACTTTGCTAACCCTGCGGGTTGAGTATTAAAGAGAGATCTCTTCACTGGCGGGCTCAGACCACCTTCCGATCCTCCACATGACCAGCCGGATCAGGGAGCCTGGTCGGGGCAGCAGTACCGGGTAGAGTCTTACCTCGGTCATAACCCAAAGCGCCGTGGTCAGTCTCCTCTGTATTATCCTGTGCAGGCTCTGTGAGAGGCACGGCTACTTCCTGGAGTGCCAAAAATAGCGCCGACGAACACGAGGCTGCTTCCCGCTCACCATCTGTTTGTCCCGCCAGTTCCTGCAGCGGCCGAAAGAAGTTCCTAATCGGAACATCGGGTGCTCCAGTTGTCTGGGAACCCTTGAGGGAGCTTCTGGTTTTAGCTTTCCCCATGTTCGGAGCTATAACACCTGATTTGCAGGGACCTGGTCCGGAGCTCACTCTAAGTGCGTCCACTCGCAAGCGCGTCAAGCCACGCCCCCTCCACACATATTTACATGAACTGCCACATGGAAACTCCATGTTTATGTATAAGGAGTACAGAAGCAGTGGCCTAGGAGAAATAATGTGCAGCCAGTGAAGTCTACCCCACTGTCAATTTAACCAGAAGAACACTGTATTACAACCGCTGCGTCGGGAAACAGCCATAACTGTCCATATAGCTACATCACTATAGCTTCCTAACACATAAGTTTAACGGAGGCCATACAGTGGCACCCGTCACCCATATGCTCTCATGTTAAAAAAATAATAATTCTGCACGGTATACGTTTGTTTTGCGGGATCTGACGGGATGGAAAAGCATAATCTCCTACAATATTCCATCCATTAAAGAGGGTATACTTACGCATTCCATACTGACAGAGGCCATAAGGACACTCCTCTGGTCTATGTCGGGCTTATGGAGCCCTATGGACACATTTAACATGCATGTTAAGATGCTTTCCTAGGGTTAAATGTAGGGCCAAAAACGTGATGTGAACTAGACCTTAGCAGGGTCTCTTGACAATTAACTAAATGTCTTTCTACCGGGACCCCAGCGATTAGCTGTTATCTGTGTGGAAACTTGGAAGTGTTTAATTTCCCTGCAGCGCCACCACAGGGGAAATTAAGCATTGCACAGTGCTTATTCAAATCAATAGGTTATCTGTGTAATGCTGGACAGGTCCTCTATAGTGAGAGACGCTCTTTTGATCACTCTCCCCTCTGGCCAAGAGATGAGGATCCTGAATATGGTACTCCCTCTTTTAACGCCAAATTCCCTAACAGAGTATATGAAAATGGGTTTTCTAAACTAGACAAGAAGACGGAGTATTAAGTTAGTTACAACCCCTGTAAGATGGGTAAAAAATAAGTAAAAGATAAGATATTTGTCTGTGGATCCTGCCAATTTTCACAGGATCCACCAACAGTCTCATGTGTATGGTGACAAGACTGTCCCAGATATCTTGCATTGATAGAAGCAACTGTTCGCTTAAATCTCAACCATTATTTTTATCCACAAGATAAGCTGCACCAGGTTTGTCTGTAAACCACTTGTCTCACTTCCACTACTGAAACATGACCATTCGCACCTTAGGCAGCTGTAGTTGTGTACTATAGTGAATCTAGAAATGTTGTATGTAACCTGCATTTTTTTTTTCCATTATTGTAACCTGCATATTTTGGGTCTTTTCCTTCCCTTATGTTATAATAGTGCTAAGTAGACATGGCTCTACTAGGGGGCTCGAACCAATCATCTGCCTTTTTGTGCTGTCCTCAACATCCCCTCTCAGAGTATGTTTCACACAAAATCTGCCACCTTTCTCCTCTGCCTCTTCAATTACTGGTTTTTAGTGACTCAGGAAGCGTCTGAACATTTACAGAGAGACTGCAGGCAGGGAAAGCGACCTTCCCTGCAAACGCTGATGCTGCTGCAGAATCAACTGTAGCCTCTGGTGCCGATGTGGCCGACACGATGCAGGACCTGTGAGTGACGTCACAGATCTGCACTGTCAGAAGCTGGGCGTTCTGAAGAGAAGTGGATGATACTTCTCTTCAGAGCGCCCAGCTAGTAAAAGTATTAAAAACGCCCCGATGTACGCACATAATACACGCCCACTTTGACTTTTACTTTTAAACACACCCACTTGGACTTTTGCAAGCCTCATTTGCATAACTACAAAAATGGTCATAACTTGGCCAAAAATGCTCGTTTTTTAAAAATAAAAACGAATACTGTAATCTACATTGCAGCGCCTATCTGCTGCAATAGCAGATAGGGGTTGCAAAATCTGGTGACAGAGCCTCTTTAACTGAGAATATTTCTGGCTGGGTGAAAAATCTTCTAAAGCCCTTGGTGAGATGCACACCCAGTTATGTCCAGGACACCACAGGCATCCTCTTCAAACTCTCAGCCCTGGGTCCACTACCAGAGGGAACAATATTGGTAACTATGGATGTGGAATCTTTATATTCGAACATCCCCCATGAGGATGGCATAGCCGCATCCCAACACTTTCTTCAAAATAACAATCTAGCGACAGAGTTCAGACAGTGAAGACAGAAAACAACACCTGCTATCACTGAGGAATACATTCTTACAACAGGGATACCATCCAAGGATTATAGATGATCAGATCTACAGAGCAACAAGAACTCCAAGAGCAATCTTCTGGAGTACAAAAAGAAGGAAGACAACAGCAGGGTGCGCCTAGTGGTCATATACAACCCACAAATTAACATCTTGAGGAAAATTGCTGATGATCTCCAACCTGTATTTAACAAAGACAATAAACTAAAGGAAATATTCCCGGATTTACCTCTCCTTGCATACAAACAGCCACCAAACCTAAGGAATCTCCTGGTCAGAAGTGCCCTCTCATCACCAGCAGAGACTGGCAACAGTAGAAAATGCAAGACCTGTACCAACATCTTGTCATCAAACACCATCCACATAACAAACACGCAGCAGGACTATAAAATCACTGGCTCGTTCTCCTGTACATCCTCCAATGTCAGGGCCGCCATCAGGAATTTCAGGGCCCCATACAGCTACATTTTATGGGCCCCCCTACCGTGGCACCACCTGTTAACGGTACTCCGTTTTTTCTCATTTGTGATTTTTGCGGCAGAACCGCAGCATTTCCGCAACAGAGGAGCAGCGATCCCACAGCATAAATTGACATGCTGCGGCTTAAAAAGCCACACTGCAGGTCAATTTTTTTTGCAGCGTGTGGATGAGATTTGTTCACATCTCATCCACTCTGCTGCGACTAATACGCTGCGGATTTTCCACAATAAAATGTGTTGCATAAAATCCGCAGTGTTCATGCCTAGTGTGTTCCTACCCTAAGGCCGGATTTACACAAGCGTGTGCTTTTTGCGTGCGAAAAAAACGTGGCGTTTTGCGCATGCAAAAGGTCCATAACAGCTCCGTGTGGCAGCAGCGTATGATGCGTGGCTGCGTGATTTTCGCGCAGCCGCCATCATTATGACACTCTGTTTGTATGTTTGTAGCACGTGGTGCTTTTCTGTTTTCATTCATAGTTTATACGGCTGCGGAAGTGCTGGCCGTGATTTTCACGCACCCATTGACTTCAATGGGTGCGTGATGCGCGAACAATGCACAAATATCGGACATGTCGTCAGTTTTACGCAGCGGACACACGGACACACGCTGCGTGAAAATCACTGACAGTCTGCACAACCCCATAGAGTAACATAGGTCCGTGCGAGGCGCGTGAAAATCACGAGCGTTGCACGGATGTATTACACGTTCGTCTGAATAAGCCCTAACAATAAGGCCCAGTTCACAGAGTTTTTGGGCCTTGATATTGACTCGGATACTGCGTCAGAATCAGCACCAAACAACTTCCAAAATCGCCTCCCATTGATTTAATCTGAAATCAATGGGAGCCAGTCGCGGAAAAAAGAAAAAGCAGCACGTCCTTTCTTGCCGTTGTTCCGCCTCTGACCTCCCATCGAAATCAATGGGAGGCAGAAAATGCATTTTTCGCTGTGTTTTTTGTCTGCTGTCCTCAATCGCCGCGGGCAAAAAACGCAGAAAAAAACGCAGCAAGATAGTGTGGGCAGGTCAAAATCTGACTCAAAATTCTTTAAGGAATTTTGAGGCAGATTTTTTCGGCCTGCAAAATACTCTGTGTGAACAGGGCCATACTTAAACAGCACTTTGAGACATTTTACTCACTGTGTCAGAAGAGCTGCTCCCACTCCAGTCCTCGTCAGGCGATGTCTTCGGTCCAGATGTCGTCCTTCACCTCCAGGCTCCAGAAAATTGATCGACGAACTCCTGCCGCCGCGCAACAACTGGACTCCTCCCCCTCTCCTTACGTAGCTACGCTCTTGAGGGAGGTGGAGAAGGAGGAGGCGGAGGAGGAGGCGGGCCAGCAGGTAAGTAGTCTGTGCGCCGGGGATGTTCGGGGATGTTCTTGTGGTGCGGGCACGAGCAGGTTGCGCGCCGGCACGCCCGGTGGTTCGCGCGCTTGTGCGGTGTTTTACGAGAGGGGGGCCCGCAGCTCACGTCGGTGTTTTACGAGAGGGGGGCCCGCAGCTCACGACATTGTTTTGGTGAAAAGAACAGGCCCCATTGCAGGGGCCTGTTTTTTTCTACCAAAGGCAAGTCGCGGCAGTTGCCGGGCCCCCCTTTCAATTAAGTTTGGCCGGGCCCCCTACAGTAGTACCCCTAATACCCCCCCCTGATGGCGGCCCTGTCCAATGTAGTGTACACGATCCTATGTACAAGGTGCATAGATAAAGGAATCTACATTGGTGAAACCATACAAAAACTACAAACCAGGATGAATCTTTCACAGACATACAATACAACAGGAGGTGGATACACCTGTGGGAAATGATTTCTCTGGACCTGATCACAGTTTGGCAGATTTAAAGGTACTAATTCTGAAGGGTCATTTTAAAAACAACAGAGAAAGAAAAATTGGGGAATTCAAGATGATGATAAAATTCCAGGTCATTGACACAAGGCCTTAATCTAACACCAGGATTTATGAGCCACTACATGGACACACGTCACGTCCCCCATCAGACTGACTCCAGATGCCTTAACTCCTAAGTCATCACCCCTATAACCTCAGTTTTATTGCCCCGGCTTATCTTAATGATGTATCACCTCATGTACTAATTGTCTTAGTGTAACATCTAAATGTTGTGCTTTTTTCTAAGTCATTCATTTGTAAACTGCGCTCTGAAAGCTTGCATATAGAACTTTTATGGTTAGCCAATATAGGTATCATACCTACTATACTTTTGTCTTTTTTGACACAAAAGTATTTAACATTGCATAATCAAAAGAAGGGTAAGAGGTCAGTTTAAGGGTATGTTCACACGGGGTATTTTGCCGAGTTTTTTGACGCGGAAACCGCGTCGCAAAACTCAGGCAAAAACGGCCCGAGAACGCCTCCCATTGATTTCAATGAAAGGGGTCGGCATCTTTTTCCCGCGAGCAGTAAAACTGCCTCTCGGGAAAAAGAAGCGACATGCCCTATCTTCGGGCGCTTCCGCCTCTGACCTCCCATTGACTTCAATGGGAGGCAGAGAAAGCGTATTTCGCGCTGTTTTATGCCCGCGGCGCTCAATGGCCGCGGGCGAAAACCGGTGAGAAAATCGGCGTGCAGGGAGAGGAAAATCTGCCTCAAAGTTCCAAACGGAATTTTGAGGCAGATATTCCTCCCCCAAAATACTCCGTGTGAACATAGCCTAAGGGAAAGGGGAAACATTACTGAGGAATTATTAGGATAAAAAAACTATACCACAGAGCGGATCTACTGAACATGATGTGAAATATATAACAATGTTTTATATATTCACATGAACTACAAAGTTATGTAAAACATTGTAAATACAGGTACACTTTATTGATTTATTTCTTGGGATGTATAAATATAAACTAATCAGGACTCAATAGTGTTTAGTCAGAATGTAATAGCAAGAAGAAAAGAATCAAACCAGCACATCACAATATAACTTTGTTTTGTTATGTTTTACATTAGTTAAAAATCCCTTCAACCCCTTTGTGACCAGCCTATTTTAGACCTTAATGACCAAGCAATTTTTTACGTTTTTCCATCATCTCATTTCAAGAGCTATAACTTTTTTATTTTTGCGTCGATATAGCTGTACAAGGTCGTTTTTTGCGGGACAAGTTGTAATTTTTAATAGCACCATTTTGGGGTACATAGAATTTATTGATTAACTTTTATGAACTTTTTTTTGGGGGAGGGGGAATAGAAAAAAAACTGCAATTTCTCCACACTTTTTTGCATCCTAAATTTACGCCATTTACCGTGTGGTAGAAATAACACAATATCTTTATTCAGCCGGTTGTTGGGATTGCAACAATACAAAATTTATATAGATTTTGTATGTTTTACTACTTTTACACAGTAAAAACACTTTTTTTTCAAAATTATTTGCTTTTGTGTCTCCATATTTGAAGATCCATAACTTTTTCTTTTTTTTCGACAATGCAGTTGTATGAGGTTTTTCATTTTTGCAGGACGACTTGTAATTTTTATTGGTACCATTTTGGAGTAAATGCGACGTTTTGATCACTTTTTATCAAATTTTTTTTAAGGTAGGAGTCAAAGAAAACAGCAATTTTTTTTTACATAGTTACATAGTTACATAGTTAGTACGGCTGAAAAAAGACACATGTCCATCAAGTTCAACCAAGGGAAGGGAAAAGGGAAGGAAAAATTTCTACACATAGGAGCTAATATTTTTTTGTTCTAGGAAATTATCTAACCCTTTTTTAAAGCCATCTACTGTCCCTGCTGTGACCAGCTCCTGCGGTAGGCTATTCCATAAATTCACAGTTCTCACTGTAAAGAAGCCTTGTCGCCTCTGCAGCTTGAACCTTTTTTTCTCCAGACGGAGGGAGTGCCCCCTTGTTTTTTGAGGGGGTTTTACAAGGAACAGGATTTCACCATATTTTTTGTATGTGCCATTAATATATTTATATAAGTTAATCATGTCCCCCCTTAGTCTTCTTTTTTCAAGGCTAAATAGGTTTAATTCTTTCAATCTTTCCTCATAACTTAAATTCTCCATGCCCCTTATTAGCTTCGTTGCTCTTCTTTGTATTTTTTCCAACTCCAGGGCATCCTTTCTATGAACTGGAGCCCAGAACTGAACTGCATATTCTAGATGAGGCCTCACTAATGCTTTGTAAAGTGGCATTATTACATCCCTGTCCCGCGAGTCCATGCCTCTTTTAATACACGACAATATCCTGCTGGCCTTTGAAGCAGCTGATTGACACTGCATGCTGTTATTGAGTTTATGATTTACAAGTACACCCAGATCCTTCTCAACAAGTGAATCCGCCAGTGTAGCGCCCCCTAGGACATATGATGCATGCAGGTTGTTGGTACCAAGATGCATAACTTTACATTTATCTACATTAAACTTCATTTGCCAAGTGGACGCCCAAACACTTAGTTTGTTTAAATCTGCCTGTAATTCATGAACATCTTCCATAGTCTGAACTATATTACATAGCTTGGTGTCATCTGCAAAAATAGAAATAGTGCTATTAATCCCTTCCTCTATATCATTAATAAATAAGTTGAATAATAGTGGTCCCAGCACTGAACCCTGGGGTACACCACTTATAACCGGGGACCATTCAGAGAAGGAATCATTGACCACAACCCTCTGGATACGGTCCTTGAGCCAATTCTCAATCCAATTACAAACTATATTTTCTAAACCTATAGTCCTTAATTTACCCATTAGGCGTCTATGGGGGACAGTGTCAAATGCCTTTGCAAAGTCTAAAAACACTAAATCCACAGCGGCCCCTCTGTCTAGACTTCTGCTCACCTCTTCATAAAAACAGATTAGGTTAGTTTGACAACTTCTGTCCTTAGTAAAACCGTGCTGGCTGTCACTTATAATGCTATTTATTGTCACATAATCCTGTATATAGTCCCTCAATAGCCCCTCAAACATTTTCCCCACGATGGATGTTAAGCTTACTGGTCTATAATTACCCGGGGAAGACCTAGAGCCCTTTTTGAAAATAGGCACCACATTTGCCCTGCGCCAGTCCCTTGGCACTATACCAGTCACTAGAGATTCTCTGAATATTATGAAAAGGGGGACAGAAATAACTGAACTAAGCTCTTTAAGAATTCTAGGGTGTAACCCATCTGGTCCCGGAGCCTTGTGCACATTTATTTTATTTAATTTAGTTTGGACCATCTCTACATTCATCCAATTCAGTATATCAACTGATATATTAACAGCACTGGCACCGGCTACATCAGCTGCTCCTTCTTCTGTTGTATATACAGAGCTAAAGAACCCATTTAGTAACTCTGCCTTCTCTTGATCCCCTGTGATCAACTCCCCATTACCATTATCTAAGGGTCCTACATGTTCAGACCTTGGCTTTTTTGCATTTATATGCTTGAAGAATTTTTTAGGATTTGTTTTACTATCCTTGGCCACCTGCCTTTCATTTTGTATTTTTGCTAATTTTATTACATTTTTACAGATTTTATTAAGCTCTTTATATTTTACAAAGGCTACAGCTGTACCCTCAGATTTGTATTTTTTAAATGCCCTTTTTTTGTCATGTATTGCCCCTTTCACAGAAGGTGTAAGCCATGTGGGGTTTAATTTGAGTCGTTTATACTTATTACCTGTAGGAATAAATTTTGCACTATAATAACTCAAAGTAGATTTGAAAATCTCCCATTTATCATTTGTTCCATTATTTGACATTAGTTCTTCCCAGTCTATATCCTGAATTGCAGCCCTCATCCTGGGGAAATTGGCTTTCTTAAAATTAAATGTTTTTGCCCTCCCAGCCTGCGTTTGTTTTTTACAGTATAGGTAAAATGTAACTATATTATGATCACTGTTACCGAGGTTTTCACGAACATTGACATTCCCAACAAGATCTGCATTATTAGAAATGACCAGATCCAACAGAGCTTCACCTCTAGTCGGGTCTTCCACAAACTGGCCCATAAAATTTTCCTGCAACAGGTTGAGGAAATGTCTCCCCTTTGCATTGTTTTTTATTTTATTTTTTACGACGTTCACCCTGCGGGTTAAATTATGTAATAATTTTATAGTTGGGGTCGATACGATACCAAATATGTGTAACTTTTTTACTTTATTTTGGGGTTTTTTAATAATAAGGTGTTTTTTTAATAAAAAAGTGGGTTTTTCCTTTTATTTTTTCACTTTTTACTAAACTTTTTTTTTTTTACTAGCCCCACTAGGGGACTTCACAATGCAATCCTCCGATAGCATTTATAATACACTGCAATACTTCTCTATTGCAGTTTATACCTGTCCGTGTATGACCTCCGGCATGACCTAGCAGGCATACACTAGAGATAGATCTGGGGGCCTTTATTAGGCCCCCGGCTGCCATTAAAGACACAGAAACTCGGCGATCTTATCGCCGGGTGTCAGTGGGATGAGAGGGAGCTCCCTTCCTCTCTCCAAAACCACTCAGATGCGGCGCTCGCTATTGAGTGCCGCATCTGAAGGGTTAAACGGGTGAGATTACGGATATTGATCTCATCCGTTCGAGCAGGGATGCCTCCAGCCGTCAGCTACCTCTCCTAGCTGAGAGCAGGGAGATTTAACAGCTCCCTGCTCGGTTTACTTATTCCGATGCAGCGCTGTAAAAAGGCTATTGCATCGGAATAAAGCCAGTTAGTGGCTGCCGTAAAAACACTATGGGGCGGTCACTAACGGTTTAATCCGGCATCTAAGGACTTGTAAACACGTAGTGGAATTGCTGCGTATTTTCCATCTAAAATTGCGGACGGAAAATACGCATCAGAATACTGTAGCAGCAAAGTGGGAGAGATTTAACAAATCTCATCCACATGCTCCGTAAAAATTCCAACTAGAAATTGACCTGCAGTGCGTATTTTCCGTACCACAGCATGTCAATTCTTGCTGCGGAAATTGGACTGAATTGCTGAATAATTTCAAGGAGATGTCACCATCTCCCAGCATTGAGAAAAACGCACCAAAATACGCACCATTTTCTGCAGCAAAACGCAGGAAATGATGCGTTTCTTCAGCCCCGGAATGTCTGCTACTTTCCACGGAATTTCTGCAGAAACACTAGTTGCTGGCAAAGCACTTTCCACAGTATTGTTAGCTTGATAAAGCTTCACAGAAAGTGTTCATAGACCAGGGCATGTGTGATAAAGAGGTGCCAGAGTTTTAACCTCTTCCCGCTTTGGCCACTTTTGACCTTACTGACAGAGCCTCATTTTTCAAATCTGACATGTTTCAATTTATGTGGTAATAACTTTGGAATGCTTTTACCTATTCAAGCAATTCTGAGACTGTTTTCTCGTGACACATTGGACTCTATGTTACTGGCAAAATTTACTCAATACCTTCAGTATTTAATTGTGAAAAACATCAAAATTAGATGAAAAATCGAAAAAATTAGCATTTTTCAAAATTTGAATGTATCTGCTTGTAAGACAGGCAGTTATACCACACAAAATTGTTGCTAATTAACATCCCCCATATGTCTACTTTAGATTGGCATAGTTTTTTTTAACATGCTTTTATTTTTCTAGGACATTACAGGGCTTAGAACTTTAGCAGCAATTTCTCACATTTTCAAGAAAATTTCAAAAGGCTATTTTTACAGGGGCCAGTTCAGTTGTGAAGTGGCTTTGAGGGCCTTATATATAAGAAAACCCCAATAACTCACCCTATTTTAAAAACTTCACCCCTCAAAGTTTTCAAAACAGGATTTAGAAAGTTTCTTAACCCTTTAGACGTTTCAGAGGAATTAAAGCAAAATAGAGGTGAAATTTACACATTTCATTTTTTTCTTCTGAATTTAAATGCATCTGCTTGTAAAACTGACAGTTATACCACCCAAAATAGTTACTAGTTAACATTTCCCATATGTCTACTTTAGATTGGCATCGTTTTTTGAACATTCTTTTATTTTTCTTGGACGTTACAAGGCTTAGAACATAAACAGCAATTTTTCATATTTTTAAGAAAATTTAAAAAGCCTTTTTTTTAAGGTACCTGTTCAGTTTTGAAGTGGCTTTGAGGGGCCTATGTATTAGAAACCCCCCATAAAACACCCCATTTTAAAAACTAGACCCTCTCAAAGTATTCAAAACAGCATTTAGAAAGTTTTTTTTTAACCCTTTAGGCATTTCACAGGAATTAAAGCAAAGTGTAGGTGAAATTTGCAAATTTCATTTTTCTTGCTGAATTTCAATTTTATTCCATTTTGTTCTGTAACACAGAAGGTTTTACCAGAGAAACACTACTAAATATGTATAGAAATTCCCCACATGTGGCTCTAGTGTGCTCGTGGACTAAAACACAAGCCCCAGAAGCAAAGAAGCACCTTGTGCATTTTGGGGCCCCTTTTTTTATTACAATATATTTGAGCCAGCATGCCAGGTTTGAAGAGGTGTTGAGGTGCCAAAACAGTAGAAATCCCATAAAAGTGACACCATTTCGGAAACTACACCCCTCAAGGAATTCATTTATGGTTGTTGTTACCATTTTGACCCCACAGTTTTTACACAGCACGTATTTGAATTGGGCTGTGAAATAAAAAAAAGAAATGACATTTTATCACATAATATGTCATTTTTCATCAAAATGTCTTATTTTCACAGGGAACAAAATACCCAATTTTGTTGCCCAATTTCTCCTGAGTGCAGCAATACCCCATTTGTGGCGATAAACTGCTGTTTGGCCTACTGGGGATTTTCTGGTGCGAAGTCATGTATGCAGAAGCCCCTGAGCTACCAGTACAGTGGAAACCCCAGAGAAGTGACCCCGTTTTAAAACTACACCCTTAAGGTATTCATCTAGAGGTGTAGTGAGCATTTTGACCGGAGACCTACACCCCATAAAATGTAATGTGGGTTCTCCCGGGTACGGCAATACCCTACATGTGGCTGTTATCAGCTGCCTGGGCACACAACTGGGCTCAGAAGGGAAACATGAGGGGGATAAGCTGTGCTGAGCGCATCAGTGTAAGTAAAACTGGGTAGATTAAAAATCAAGGGATGTATGATAAAACACTTTCATACAGAGCCCTGGTTTTTCGGGAAACGTGTCGCATTGGTATATTGGGTCCTTCCTTATCCCCCTCTTATAGCAGACTTTGCACCTCTTGACTTTTTCCCTTCTTGCCAGTTTGGGGAACTTCTCCTGGAAAGTGTTGCCCTGGTATGATTCGTGTGGCCTCGCTTCCAGAAGTACTGGGTGCCCCCCCTTCTTGGTCCCTAAAGATTAGGTTCTTGATAACCACCTCTTGAAATTCCAGGAAAGTTCCCCTCTGGCCTGTACATCGACGTAGCACGTACACATTGTACAATGCCATCTGTATGATGTGCACGGCCAGCTTCTTATACCACACCGCATGGCGCTGTAGGGCTTCAGGACTTGATCTGACAAGTCTACCCCTCCCATGTACCTATTGTAGTCCAGGATGCAGTCTGGTTTGGGGGTCTCTGTACTGGTACCTCGTACTGGTACATGGGTACTGCTGTGGCCATGTAGTGTTGTCAATACAAGGACATCTCTCTTGTCCTTGTACTTGACACACAATATGTTGCTGCTAGATTGTGCCCTGCTCTCACCCCTTCTGAGTGTTTGCCCAAGCAGAGTCTTAGGGAGGCCTCTCAGATTTCTTCTAGCAGTGCCGCATGCCGCAGGACTTCTGGAAGCGAGGCAGTTGAAGAGTGGGATGCTAGTATAAAAATTATCCAGGTAGAGGTGGTAACCCTGGTCCAGCAGTGGGTGCACCAAATCCCACACAATTTTTGCATTAACTCCCAGTTTGGGGGGCATAATACTGGTGTCCTTCCCTTCATATATCCTAAATTTGTAAGTATACCCTGATGCACTCTCGCACAGCATATACATCTTCACGCCATACCTTGCCCTCTTACTCGGCAGGTACTCGCGGAATTGAAGCCTCCCTTTAAAATGTACCAGGGAATCATCAACAGAAATACACTTCTCAGGGGTGAATGCTTGGGAAGACCGGGTACTGAAATGGTCTAATAAGGGTCTCCGTTTATACAAATGGTCAAAACTGGGGTCATCTCAGGGTGG
This sequence comes from Rhinoderma darwinii, assembly GCF_050947455.1. Lineage (NCBI taxonomy): Eukaryota > Metazoa > Chordata > Amphibia > Anura > Rhinodermatidae > Rhinoderma > Rhinoderma darwinii. The sequence goes on from NC_134687.1 coordinate 123,573,590, forward strand.
CCACGGCTCATTATCAGTATAATGTAAGAAGCAAAGTATTGCCTCATTTTTATTTTTTAGGTTCCACTTCAGTTCTGAAGTTGCTTCGAGGGGCCTATATATTAGAAACCCCTTTCAAACACCCCATTTTAGAAACTAGACCCCTCAAAGTATTCACAACAGCATGTAGAAAGTTTATTAACCCTTGAGGTGTTTCACAGGAATTTAGAGCAAAGTAGAGGTGAAATTTACATATTAATTTTTTTGTCAGAAAATCCTTTTTATTCATTTTTATCAGAGAAACCCAACTTAATACTTATTGCCCAGATTCTTCAGTTTTGAGAAATATCCCACATGTGGCCCTAGTGCGCTAATGGACTGAAGCACCGGCCTCTGAAGCAAAGGAGCACCTAGAGGCCTCCTTTTTATTAGGCACCATGTCTGGTTTGAAGAGGTCTTGTGGTGCTAAAACAGTGGAAACCCCCCAAAAGTGACCCTATTTTGGAAACTAGACCCCTTGAGTAATCCATTGTAGTTTTCATGGGGTGTATGCGACTTTTTGAATCATTTTTTATTCTATTTTTAAAAGGCGTAGTGATTAAAAAACAGCAATTCTACTATTGTTTTTTATTCTATTTTTTTTACAGCGTTCACCGTGCGCTATAAATGACATTCACTTTATTCTGCGTGGCGATACGATTACGGGGATACCAGATGTTTATAGTTTTTTTTATGTCTTATGGCGTTTGCACAATAAAAATACTTTTTTGTAAAAAATCATTTACTTTTTGTGTTACCTTATTCTAAGAGCCATAACTTTTTTATTTTTCCATCAAGAAAGCCGTGCGAGGACTTGTTTTGTGCGTAACGAACTGTAGTTTCGATCAGAACCATTTTTAGGTACATGCGACTTTTTGATCTCTTTTTATTCAATTTTTTGGGAGGTGAAGTGACCAAAAAATTGTGATTCTGGTATGGTTTACTATTATTTTCTTTTATGGCGTTCACCGCGCGGGATAAATAACGAAATAATTTTGTAGTTCAGGCTGTTACGGACGAGGCAATACCAATTGTGTATAGTTTATTTTTATTAATAATAAAGGACTGATAAGGAAAAAAGGGGTATTTTTACTTTTAAAACTTTTATTTTCACACAACTTTTTTTTTACTTTATCCCACTAGGGGACTTGAGGGCAGGAGGCCCTGACCGCAATTCTAATGCACTGCAATACATGTATAGTGCAGTGTATTAGAGCTGTCAGCTACTCACTGACAGCAAGCATAGTGGGTCCTGACTTTGTCAGGACCCACTAGGATTCCGGAGATGGGATAGCCAGACCACATTGTTAGGCGTCCGGTTGCCATAGCAACCATCGCTGCCCGCTATCATGTAGCGGGCTGTCGATGGTGGTTTAACCCCTAAGAAGCCGCGATCGCTATTGAACGCAGCTTTTAAGGAGTTAATCTGCGGGGACACAGCGATCTGTACCAGCTATGGGAGACAGCAGCTGTATGTGTCGGGAAGACGGCCAAAATGGCGGTTCCTCCCGTGACGTATTCCGTCAAGGAGCGCGAACGGGATGGTTACCATGACGGAATAGTATGTCACTGAGCGTGAAGGGGTTAATCCATTTTTTTTTTTTGTAACACAGAAAGTTTTACCAGAGAAATGTAACTCAATATTTATTGCCCAGATTCTGCAGTTTTTAGAAAAATCACACATGTGGTTCTAATGGGCTTATGGACTGAAGAACAGGCCTCAGAAGCAAAGAAGCACCAAGAGGATTTTGGGCATTCTTTTTATTAGAAAATATTTTAGACACCATGTCAGGTTTGAAGGGCTCTTGCAGTGCCAAAACAGTGGAAATCCCCCAAAAGTGAACCAATTTGGGAAATTATCTAGGGGTATAGTGAGCATTTTGACCTCACAGCTTTATTGCAGAAATTATTGGAAGTAGGCCGCGGAAATTAAAATCGACATTATTTCAAAGAAAATGTAGGTTTAGCTAATTTTTTCTCATTTCCACAAGGACTAAAGGAGAAAAACCCACACAACATTTGTAAACCAATTTCTCCTGAGTAAAACAATACCCCACACGTGGTCATAAACAGCTGGGCTTAGAAGGGAAAGAGCTTTTGGAACTCAAATTTAGCAGGAATGGTTTGCAGAGGCCATGTCGCATTTGCAAAGCGACAAAAACTGACCAAAACAATGAAAACTACCAAAAAGTTACTCCATTTAGGAAACCACACCCCCTGAGGAATTTATCTATTGGCGTAGTGAGTATTTTAACCCCACACGGGTTTGATTAAAATTGGGCAGTGAAAATAAAAAAAATCCTTTTTCTTCAATAAAACGTAGCTTTAGCTCAAATTTTTTCATTTTCTCAACATATAAAGAACAAAAAAAACAAAAACATTTGTAAACCAATTTTTCCAGAGTACGGCAATACCCCATATGTGGTCATAAACTGCTGTTTGGGCACACAGTAGGGCTCAGAAGGGAAGGAGCGCCATTTGGCTTTTGGAGTGCAGATTTTGCTGGATTGGTTTCTGGTCGCTATGTCGATTTGCAAAGCCCCTGTGGGACCAAAACAGTAGAAACCCCCCAGAAGTGACCCCAATTTTGGAAATTACACCCCTCAAGGTATTCACCTAGGTGTGTAGTGAGCATATTAATCCCACAGGTGTTTTGCAGAAATTAGCGTGTACTCGATGTCGCAGAGTGAAAATGGGAGTTTTTCCATAGATAGGACAACATGTGGTGCCCAGCTTGTGCCACCATAACAAAACAGCTCTCTAATAATTATGTTGTGTTTCCCGGTTTTAGAGACACCCTACACGTGGCCCTAATCTTTTGCTTGGACTATCGACAGTTATAGGCATAATTTGGCAACTTACACAGTATTGGTTCACAATTGCAGAGGCTCTGATGTGAAATAATAAAATATACCGCTAAGAAGTGACCATTTTGGAAACTACACCCCTCAAGGCATTTATTAAGGGGTGTAGTGAGCATTTTCACCCCACAGGTCTTTTCCATAAAGGATTGCGCTGCGGATGGTGCAAAGTAAAATTTTCAATTTTTCCCTAGATGTGACATTTCAGTGGAAAATATGTCATGCCCAGGTTTGTGGAAGCACTCACCCCAAAAATTGTTAAAAGGGTTCTCCCGGGTATGGCGATGCCATATATGTGGAAGTAAACTGCTGTTTGGGCACACTTTAGGGCTCAGAAGGAAGGGAGCGCCATTTAGCTATTGGAGCGTGGATTTTGCTTGGTAGTAGTTTTGTTTGAGTATTACTGATATTCTAGTTTATAATGTGGAGGTACATGGAAGCTTGGTAGAGTAAATCCAGGGCATAGTCTGGTGGTATAATAATGGGGTAAACAATACAATAATCCATAGATGTGTGGTACGCTGTGAAGCAATCTTTTCTGCACAGTACAGTGTCGCACTGATAAATGGTGTTCTTTCTTATCCCCCTTTTGGTCCGCACTCCGCACCTTTGCAGTTTGGGGAATTTTGCTGGGAAAGTGTTGTCCTGGTATAATACGGGCACCCTCGCTTCCAGAAGATATGTTTGGGCCCTCCCCTTCCTGGTTCCCTTATTTTAGGGCCTTGATAAATCGCCTCTTGAAACAGAAGAAATGTTCCCCTCGGACCTGCACAACTGCATATTTTTCTTTCCTGACTTATTGGAGCCTTGAAGAATTATTTGGGAAAGGAAAAAGAGGACCAAAAAGTAGCACTGCTATACATAAGTTCAAGGACAATTACCATAAATAAAAGGGTTATGTATTTGTATGAGGCTATGCGTTGTACCAACGTCTTCAACAGGCCATACACAGAATCCCCTAAATACAGTTGTTTTTTTGGGGGAAAAAACGCCAAATCTGTACAGGTCAACAGGCACTCATGACATCATAAAAAATTCTAAATAATGCAAAACAAACAGTAAAATAAACAAAACAATAGAATGAAGAGATAATCCTACAGTGAGTACATACTATTGTTAGAGGTCTATTGCAGTTAGAAAATCTTCAAAATTAGGCATATATATATATATATATATATATATATATATATATATAAAAATTACACTTGTATCAATAAAGTCAGCATTATAGGTGTAGACGCGTGTTGTGGTATAAAGAGCTTTTGCATGGTATAATCTACGGGATCCGTAGAAGACGGCACCAGGTCACAGGCTTCAGTTGCTGGCAGACCGGGAGGCCAGTATTAGGCCTCAGGTTGCCATTGCAGCCATCGGCAACTCAGCGATCACGTTGCTGGGGTGCCGGTGGCTAAAAAACCCTCACATGCTGCGATCTCTATTGAACGCAGTATCTGAGGGGTTAATTGGCCGGATCGGAGGCTATCTCCGGTCCTGGCCGTTACGTCAGGGTGCCAGCTGTAACATTCAGCTGGCACACGGCGGTGATGGTGCGGGCTTAGCTCCTGAGCCCGAACTATCACCGCGACGAAAGCTTACACAATCTTCTCAGTGGAAGCAACAGATATTATGAGAATGTATTTTGCATTCTCTGCCTGGATGTGGTGGGCAGCGGCCGCCTCACCAGGCTTTACGTGGTCGGGGATCACTGTTTGGGCGATAGGTGCGGGTTCCAGAAGTGGGACCCGCATCTATCAGATATTTATGTTATATCCGGTTGACATGCCATAAATGTTTAAAATGATAATACCGCTTTAAACCTGGAATAAAGGAATGTTACTAGATTAGGGAATTGCAAGTAAAATGCAAAATGTAAAACAAAAATCAGTACCGTATCTTGGCGTCCAACTTTAGCTTTTTGAACGCTTTGCTCTAGCTGCTTTTTCTTCTGACTTGCTTCTGAGAACTAAAAATAAAAACACAAAGTACATTGAGATACAGGCAAACATTATATATTATTACCCCAAAACACACTCTATGCTCTAAACCGGGTTCAAGGAAGACATATATTACAGGAGGTTTGAACATTAATGTTTCTATAGTGGATGTGTCCATAGTAAATCTTCTGTAAATCATAGTATAATTTTCTGTCAATATTATTGTTATTGCCATTGTTCATTATAGAGAAAAAGTGGCCTTATTGCCCATACATATATGTTCACATCAGTGTTGCCCTTCCGTTAAGGGGTTCCCTCTCAGGTTTTCGTCGGGTTAACCCCTCGACAGAAAGGCAAACTGAAGCCTTAGACAGAACCCCTCAATGGAAGGGCAACGCAGATGTCAACAGGCCCTTACAGTGTTTATTTTCTTATTGGCACTAGAACAATTAAAACTACATGGATGTCTCTTTGGTGTCACCACCACCTATGATCACATGAGTCTCATAGCATTTAATAGTAATACGCCAGGAATCTTCTATTGGAGAACCTTTATATCCATTATTAGATTGTTGTCAGTTCCAGAATAGGGTCATAGTTTACTTGCCATTCAGATGTATTGACAAATAGATTTTCCCATTATATAACTATAAACTGGAGAATCTACAAATTGTGAGTCAGGTAAAACATCTCTATTTTAACAAAAATACTGTTCAAATAGAAATGAAAAAAACAAAAAATACAAACAAACACCCCATAGGGGTCTATGCACACATTGTGGTCAAACTTTTTTTTTTACAGAATTTTTAATACAATTTTGGGAAAATCGTTGTATGACTATGATGTATGAAATAAAAATTGGAAAGATTGTGTACAAAAAAAATAAAAAAAGTAGCATGTCCAAAACTACAAATATCTGTCACTATCAGTAACGCACTTTACCACATATAGAAAGAGGGCCATGAGTCAGTCACCAGCTCCTCAATGGACCATCCCCGTCATTTACCTCTTCACGACAGCCATACGGCTACATACGCTCCTACTGACGATGCCCCGTGCAGTTGTTACGTATATGTCACATATATAAACGTTGGCAGCCTGGAACAGGGTTTAAGCCTTTCACGTCGCAGATCTATAGATTTACGTCGTGAAAGGGTATTTAAACATGGCACCCACTCAGAAGCAGAGCGGATGCCATAGCCGCCTGGTCTCTGCTGTGTTACACAGCAGGGACCCAGCGGCAATGCTTGCTATCTGTGACAGGTCTCAATAGCAATGCACCGAATTTGCCATAAACTGACAAGAGCGATCTAATGATCGCAGGTTCAAGCCCCCTAGGGGGGGGGGCTAAAGTAAAAAAAATGTAAACAAAAAAAGTTTAAAAAAATAAAATAAATATATAAAACTTCAAAATCACCCCCTTTCCCTTAGATCACATATAAAAATGACGGAACTATAAAAATATTTATTCAATACGGAGCACGTCGTAGCAAGAAAAAGGTCAAAATGGCCGAATCCATTTTTTTGCCACTTCAACCCACCCCAAAAATTGGATAAAAAGTGATCGAAATGCCCGACATTACCGAATATGGTATTAATAAAAACTACATCTTTACACGCACAAAAAGACGCATTACACAGCTCTGTACACAGAAATATAAAAAAAGTTATGGGGGGGTTACAATATGGCGATGCAAATATTTTTTAGTTTCTTTCTAACTTTTTCTAAAGGTACTAAAACATAACAAAAACTATATAAATTTGGTATCACCGTGATTGTACTGACCCGCAGAATAAAGATAACGTGTTATTTTCACCGTACAGTGAACATTGTAAAAAACGCAACCCATAAGAAAATGGAGGCACTGCTGTGTTTTTGCAATCCCACCCCATTCTGAATTTTTTTCCAGCTTCCCAGTACATCACACATAATATTAAATGGTACCATTAGAAAGTACAACTTGTCCCGCAAACATTAAGCCCTCATACGGCGGTGTCAACGAAAAATTAAAAAAGTTATGACCCTTTGAATGCGGTGAGGAAAAAACAAAAGTATAAAAACGGAAATTATTCTGATCCTGAAAGGGTTAATGAGTGCAGTGCTGCTTCATTGTAAGCAGCAGTGCACTCATGCCTGCCGAGGCTTTGGGAGCCCTGGAATACACCCCTCCCCTGTACATGTCACCACACACAACTACCCTGCAGATAGTGCAAAGCCCCCTGTAGATAGCGCCACCTAAGCTCCCTCTAGGTGCGGAATCCCCGGCCGGATTGCACTAATAGAGGGAGCCCCCGACATCTCTCTATCACCCCCCCCCCTCCAGTAGATAGTGCCACCTAAGCTCCCTCTTGGAGCAGAATCCCTGGTCAGATCGCTCTGACCGGTGATACCGCTCCTAGAGAAAGCCCCTGACTTCACTGTCCATATATGGACAGAGACGTCAGGGGCTCGTTCTAGCAGCGGAATCCTCGGCTAGAGCGCTCTGACCGTGGACTCCGGGCCAAGAGGGAGCTTGAGTGGCAATATCTGCAGGGAGATGGGGCTTTCTACTGGGGGGGATGGTGCTTTCTACTGGGGGGGGATGGTGCTCTCCACTAGGAGTAGTGCTATCTGCAGGGAGTGGCGCTATTTACAAGGGGTGTGGTGCTACCAGGGGGGGTGCTACATATAGGGGGTAGTGCACCATCTACATGGGCACTGTGGCACAACCTACAGGGGACACTGTGGCGCTATCTACATGGGCACTGTATGTGGCACTATCTACATTGGGAACTGTGGCAATATGTGGACACTATCTACAGTGGGCAATGTGGAACTATCTACAGGGGTATTGCGACACTATGTACACCATCTGCTGCGTGTTTTTAGGGCATTGAGACAAAAAAAAAACAACTTCTAAAATTGTTTTTTTTTTTTTTTTTGTTTTTTTTAGACGACCATGAAAATCAGTCAGACGGCCTGGAAACAGATTCAAATAATGAGACACATGGATGCAAAACAGCCATGAAAAACTGACAGTTGATCCATTGTTAACTGCCCTTTTTTTCACGTAGTGTGAATATAGCCTTATAACCCTCTTCACTCTCCCTTCACAGCGATCCAGGCTGATGGAGGGAGAATACGACTAAATGTTACAGAGCTGCAGCAGCGTGTGTAAATTATATATATATATATATATATATATATATATATATATATACACACACACACACACACACACACATATATACACACACACACGTCCTTCTCAATGAAGTACAATATCATCAAAAGGTAAAATTAAAAAGTGAAACTCATATTATATAGATTCATTACACACAGAGTGATCTATTTCCAGCATTTTTTTTTCTTTTAATGATGATGATTATGGCTAACAGTTAATGAAAACCCAAAATTTTGTCTCTCAGAAAAGTAGAATATTATATAAGCCCAATTTCTAAAATGATTTTTAAAGAGGCTGTGTCACCACATTATAAGTGGCCTATCTTGTACATAATGTGATCGGCGCTGTAATGTAGATTACAGCAGTGTTTTTTATTTAGAAAAACGATCATTTTTGACTGGGCGTGCTTTACTTTTTGACCAAGTGGGCGTTGTGGAGTGAAGTGTATGACGCTGACCAATCAGCGTCATACACTTCTCGCCATTCATTTATACAGCAGATAGCGTTCTTATTACATCACTATGTGCAATAAGAATGCTATCTGCTGTGTAAATTTATGGGGAGAAGTGTATGACGCTGATTGATCAGCGTCATACACTTCTCTCCACAACGCCCACTTGGTCAAAAAGTAAAACACGCCCAGTTGTCCATTAAGAAACTCATTAGCATAAAGCTAAAATCGTTCATAACTCCGTCAAAAATTATAGTTTTTCTAAATAAAAAACACTGCTGTAATTTACATTACAGCGCCGATCACATCATGTACAAGATAGGGCACTTATAATGTGGTGACAGAGCCTCTTTAAAACCGAAATGTAGGCCTACTAAAAAGTATGTCCAGTATATGCCCTCAATACTTGGACGGAGCTCCTTTTGCATGAATTACTGCATCATTGCGGCGTGGTATGGAGGCGATCAGACTTTGGCACTGCTGAGGTGTTATGGAAGCCCAGGTTGCTTTGATAGCGGCCTTCAGCTCGTCTGCATTGTTGGGTCTGGGGTCGCATCTTCCTCTTGACAATACCCCATAGATTCTCTATGGGATTTAGGTCAGGTGAGTTTACTGGCCAGTCAAGCGCAATGATACTGTGCAGTGTGGGCAGGTGCCAAGTCCTGCTGGAAAATTAAATCAGCATCTCCATAAAGCTTGTCAGCAGACGGAAGGATGAAGTGCTCTAAAATTTCCTAGTAGACGGCTGCGGCGACTCTGCACTTGATATAACACAGTGGACCAACACCAGCAGATGACATGGCTCCACAAACCATCACGGACTGTGGAAACTTCACACTGGACCGCAAGCAACTTGGATTGATGCTTCTCCACTCTTCCTCCAGACTCTGGGACCTTGATTTCCAAATGAAATGCAAAATTTACTTTCATCTGAAAACAGGACTTTGGACCACTGAGCAACAGACCAGTACTTTTTCTCCTTAGCCCAGGTAAGACGCTTCTGACGTTATCTCTGGGTCATGAGTGGCTTGACACAAGGAATGCCACAGTTGTAGCCCATGTGGTGGGATTAAAATTTTTAACAACAGGTTCCCTGTTCCCTGTTTTTCGGACGAAGACATGCGGGGGGGTTCACTGTGTTTTGCGGTGTATCGCGCCATTGGAAATGATTCTAATAATAAAATAAAACAATTATGATATTCCAAATACCCCCTACATTAAAGTGGACTCTACCCACACATTATATTAAACTCACCCATTACGTATAGGCCTATATGCGCACATTCAATATCCTAAGCGTGCTCAGCCCATTTAGTTAGGCTGTGCACATGAGAAGTGTGGAGGACAGTGCGGCGTGCTCAGTAAGCCACGACAACTCTCCCGGCTAATGCACAGATGCAAGGAGCAATCTCAGTACATATACACATCACCGGAACAATACTCAGTACATATATACAGCACCAGAACCAAGCACCAGAACCAAGCTCAGTACATAAATACAACACCAGAACAAACTCCGTACATAAATACAGCACCAGAACAAAGCTCAGTACATATATACAGCCCCAGAACCAAGCGCAGTACATATATACAACACCAGAACCAAGCTCAGTACATATATACAAAACCAGAACCAAGCACAGTACATAGTATATATATATATGTTTTGAGCTTTGTTGTTCTAATATATATGTACTGAGCTTGGTTCTGGTGTTGTATATATGTTCTGAGCTTGGTTCTGGTGTTGTATATATGTACTGAGCTTGGTTGTTATGATGAATATAACTCCAGAACCAAGCTCAGTACATTTTTCCACTAACATACAATACAATATGTCACGAGAAAACAATCTAAGAATCGCTTGGATAGGTAAAATTATTCCCAAGTTATTACCACATAAAGTGACACGTCAGATTTGAAAAAATTGGCTGCGTCCACAAGGCCAAAACAGGCTCAGTCCTGAAGGGGTTAAAGTAATCTAGAAAATGGAAGCTTCAAAAGTTTGGTAAAAAAAAACCTAAGTAAAAAAAGTTTCGATATTCAAAGCGGTTGCAAAGATATTATGGTTTAAAGAAGTGCATATCAAAAATAGAAAATTTGACCTGGACACGGGAGCATCAAAGACCCTTGGTCATGAAAGGGTTAATATAGAAGGCTTGTCATGACTTGCTACATGCTTTAAACACATGTTCTAAACCAGTTGAGAAATATTTGACTTATGTGACTCCCTCTAGGTTTCTTCCTGTAGTTTACCATGGAAGAATGCAAGAAGTCGTGGACATTAGTTTAGCACTTCACTCTAAAGCTTCTGTATTTACTTGTCCATCTCCCTGCGGTAACACGAACAGCAGGGAATACAATAACTTAACATGGGAAAAAAGCACAGCCCGATAATCTTGGCAACTGTAAAAATATTCCTCCTTCAGCATGGTTTCAATTAATAACATGGGTTGTGCGCCTCCATGTGTAAATGTTTTAAAGAGGCACTATAAGTGCCCTATATTGTACATGATGTGATCGGCGCTGTAATGTAGATTACAGCAGTGTTTTTTATTTAGAAAAACTATCATTTTTGACAGATTTATGATCTATATTAGCTTTATGCTAATGAGTTTCTCAATGGACAACTGGGTGTGTTGTACTATATGGCCAAGTGGGCGTTGTACAGAGGAGTGTATGACGCTGACCAATCAGCTTAAGAATTTGTACTCGGCACACCTTGCTTGTGTTACAAAAATATATTTTTATTATGGATGCCAGAGGCTGTATGTGCGACGTCGACGTTTCGGTCAGACAGACCTTCGTCGGGCACTGAGCCGTGCTGGGGACTGGATCGGTACAAAATGATGCGTGTATAGCGCTGCTGTGGTCAGCCATAATAAAAATATATTTTTGTAACACAAGCAAGGTGTGCCGAGTACAAATTCTTAACCTATACCCGGGTTGGGACCCTACCTCGAGCACCCAAAGAAACCAGTGCCATCTGAACACAACCATATATGCTGACCAATCAGCGTCATGCACTCCTCTCCATTCATTTACATTGCACCAGCGATATAGTTATATCGCTAGGTGCAGCCACATTAACACACTATAACGTTACTGCAGTGTCCTGACAGTGAATATACATTACCTCCAGCCAGGACGTGATGTGTATTCAGAATCCTGACCATTTCTCTGCACTTCTCTGTGATTACAGCATAGAGATTACGCTGTAAGCTGTCATTTACAGCGAGATCTCGCTGTGCTGTAGTCTCACACAGACGCTACAGAATTGGTCAGGATTCTGAATACACATCACGTCCTGGCTGGAGGTAATATATATTCACTGTCAGGACACTGCAGTAACGTTATAGTGTGTTTATGTGGCCGCACATAGCGATATAGCTATATTGCTATGTGCTGTGTAAATGAATGGAGAGAAGTGTATGACGCTGATTGGTCAGCGTCATACACTCCTCTGTACAATGCCCACTTGGCCATATAGTAAAACACGCCCAGTTGTCCATTGAGAAATGTATTAGCATAAAGCTAAAATCGTTCATAACTCCGTCAAAAATTATCGTTTTTCTAAATAAAAAACACTGCTGTAATCTACATTACAGCGCCGGTCACATCATGTACAATATAGGCCACTTATAATGTGGTGACAGAGCCTCTAAGATCCAACAGACATTGGCGATAAAAATCAACCTTTAACTTCTTAACGCCGAAGGCCGGATATATCCGTCCTCAGCAGCTGCTAGTTCGCGCAGGAGGACGGATATATCCGTCCTGTGATGGCGCGGGTATTGTCACTGTACCCACGCGATCAGCGACAAGAGCACGGCTGTTATACGCAGCCTGGCTCCTGCTGCAACTGCCAGAATCGAAGCACGCTCTGATTCCGGCAGTTTAACCCATTAAATGCCGCTGTCAATAGTGACAGCGGCATCTAATGTGTTTGACAGAGGGAGCTCCCTCTGTCACCCCATCGGCGCCCCCGCAAACAAATCGCGGGTCGCCGTCAGGTTTCCATGACAGCCGGGGGTCTAACAAAGACCCCCAGGTCTGTCTTCAGCAACTGCCTGTTAGGCCATGCCGGAGGCATGACCTAACAGGTTGCCTGTCAGTTTTACACTGACAGGCAATAATACTTTGGTATACGAAGTATACCAAAGCATTATATATGCGATCGGCACATCGCATAGTGAAGTCCCCTAGTGGGACGTAAAAAAAAAAAAAGTCAATCAGTTAAATGACGTTTGTGGAAAAAAAAAATTTGTCAAAATCAAATAAAACTACCTTTTTTGCCCAAAAAGTGGTTTTATTCAGTAAAAGTGTCAAAAACAAATAACACATACACATATATGGTATCCCCGCGATCGTAACAACTTGACCAATAAAATGAACACATTAATTAAACCGCTGGATGAACGGCGTCCAAAAAAAACAACGGCAAAATTCTCTTTTCTCCCATTCCCCCCATAAAAAATAAAAGTTAATCTATAAGTCCTATGTACCCCAAAATAGTACTAATGAAAACTACACATTGGCCCGCAAAAATCAAGCCCACATACGGCCACATCAACGGAAAAATAAAAAAATTACGGCTCTTGGAACGCGGCGATGGAAAAACAAGTAATTCTTTTCTAAAAACATATAAAACCTTTACATATTTTGTATCCCCGTAATCGTGCCGACCCATAGAATAAAGTTAACATGTTATTTACGCTGCATAGTAAACGGCGTAAATTTATAACGTGAAAATTAATACTGGAATAGCTGCTTATTTTCAATTCTCTCCTAAAATAAAGTTAATAAAAGTTAATCAATATATTGTGAGCATCTAAAAATGGTACAATTACAAAATACAACTCGTCCCGCAAAAAACAAGCCCTTATATGGCTATGTCGACGGAATAAAAAAAAAGTTACGACTCTTGGAATGTGACCGTGAAAAAACAAAAAATAATCCTTGGTCATTAACGTGCAAAATGGCCCGGTCATTAAGGGGTTAAAAGGAAAAAAAGAATCAGTGTTTATGTACATAGGCATATCAATATGGGCTTCCCCATGGACAAGACACATTTAAGTCACATTCACTTATGGTGAACCTATTTTGGTTTGGACACTATAATGTAAGTGAATGAATCATTAGAAGACCCCATGCACATATAATATCCATCATGCACTCTTTTAAGGCCATTATTTAACATGGAACTAGAAAAAGGTAAAAAAAAGTAAGAACATCAAGATGATTTCAGTATATAATATAAATGCATAGCTATAGGTGCGTGGGGGGCTCAGCAGTTTCCACAGTATTGTTAGCTTAATAAAGCTTTACAGAAAGGGTTCATAGACCAGGACGTGTGATAAAGAGGTGCCAGAATTTAATATGCAGTTACTTACAAGCCAAAACAAAAGCTTACACAATCTTCTCAGTGGAAGCAACAGATATACTGAGAATGTATTTTTTTCGTCACCCTGACACCATGTAATAAAAAGAAAATAAGATGTAAGGGCTTATACTTTCCAGATCACCTTGACACATCACCTATATGTCATTAATGTGCAAAGAGCATAATAATCTAAGGCCCTGTTCACACTGGCGTTTAGGTCCCATATGTCAGGTTGACGTTGCCCCGGATAGGCAGAATAGTCACATAAGCTATTCTGCTTTGTAATAAAGCATTGAAACCTGATAGATCCCATTATGGGTCACAGTAGAGAATATACCTATTTTATGACAACATGTGTCTATTAGGCTCTGTGCCCATCACATTTTTGGCCTACGTTTAACATATGTGTACACCGTGAAATGCTCCCGACGTATACGGTAAACGTAGGCTGTGACGGATGCCTAAACAGTGGCATTCTTCTCCTTTGGGTTTAAAAAAGTACACAATATATTCAGAAAGTCTTCAGACCCTTTCAATTTTTTACTGTGCTAAATTAAAAGAAAAGTCAAGTTTTTCCCCATCATCTCCTCCTCATGGCTTGGTTTTTGCTCTGATATGCTTTGTCAGCTGTGAGACCTTATATAGACAGGGGTGTGCCTTACCAAATCATGTCCAATAAAATTAATTTACCACAGATGGACTCATTTCAAAGATGATCTAGAGAAATGGGAGGCCCCCAGAGCTAAATTTCAAATGTCATGGCAAAGGGTCTGAATACTTATCTCCATGAGAAATATACGTTTTTAATTTTTAATAATTTTATAAAAATTTTATAATTTTACATTTTTTAATAAATTTGCAGTATTGAGGGCAGAATAAAGGGGAAAAACATGATTTGCTTTTCTTATTTTAGCACAAGGCCTACGTTAAACATATACTATTATACTCTATGGGAGATGTCATGAAAGGCTTTTGAAAAGCCCATGACACATGTATACCTGTGACATATGCCATACATTGGAATAAGTCACTCATATACTCACATGTTAAAAAAAAAAGTTACTTTTTTTGCGAGATCCCTCGT